>NC_092762.1:24062904-24099941 GCF_047496795.1 Chiloscyllium punctatum
TTGGGTCATATTTTAGTGCCCACTTTCAGCTCGGTGTGGATTTATTATAATCAGGTTACGATTACTGAACTACACAAAACACTTTGTATTGTTGAACAAATGCAAGATATTTGTCTCAACTGTAGGATATTGAGTGTACGTGCTGTGCCATCGAAGTTAACTATAAACATCTTTAATAGCTATTACCTGTAGTCTGCAATATTAAAGAAAGAAATCCTGCAGACACACTCTGCCCAATGAACAGTCTCAAATAGATATTTATCACTGAAAACCAGAGACGAAGGAAGAGCTTAATTTCTGACCCCAAAACACTGATCAAACTTACCCAACTCTCGCGTGTGACTGCCTTCTTCCTAAAACCATGAAATGACACCAGGCCGCTGATTACTGCCCAGCCTTTCCTCCCCACTGACTGTGTCTGCAATCTATCTCTCCTCCCCATAACCATACAAGGCAAACCAAGCTCAGGATCTTTGTGTAAATCAAGGCCGGAGTGTGCAGGAATCCTGGAGAGGAATGGGCGTTTTAAAATTGAAGGGGAAGGGTGAGGTGACAGTAATATCACTCACTGGGCTGAGGGGTGGCTGATGGAGTTTAGTTTGGATTAATGCGAGGTATTGGATTTGGTAAACCAAACAACAGCAGGACCTATACAATTAAAAGTAGAGCCTTTGGCAGTGCTGTGGTACAGAAACCTAGGCCGTCAGGTTTAATTCTTTAAAATTTGCATCTCATATAGATAGTGTGGTTAAGAAGGTGTTTAACACACATGTCTTCATAGGACAGACCTTTGAGTATCAGAAATGGGATGTCATGTTGAGGTTGTACAGGACATTGGTGAGAACTCTTCTGGAATACTGTATCCAGTCTGGTCACCCTGCCCGCTCATTCCATAGGCACACCACCCTCTGGGTGAAAAAGCAGCCCCTTAGGTCACTTTTAAATCTTTCCCGCCTCACCTTAAGCCTATGTCCTCTAGTTTTGGACTCCCCGTTCCCTTAGAAAACACCTTGACTATTCACTTTGGTATTACTGACGTTGATATTATTAAGATGGAGAGGATTGAGAAGAGATTATCCTGGATGTTGCTGGGAAAGGAGGGAGTGAGCTATAAGGAGAGGCTGGATCGGCTGGGACTTTTTTCACTGAAGAATATGAGATTAAGCAGTAACTTTACAGAGGTTTATAAAATAATGAGGGTTACAGAGAAGCTGAAGGGCTGATGTCTTTTCTCTAGGGTTGAGGATTCAAAACTGAGGAATTTTTAAGCTGCGAGGAGAAAAAGATTTACGAAAGTCATGAGAGGTAATTATGTTAGACAGAAGCTGGCTTGTGTGTGGAATGAACTTCCAGAGGAAGTGGTGAAAGCAGGGACAGTTACAACGTTTAAAGGACATTTAGATCAGTACATGTATAAGACATTAGTTTGGATGGTGCTGTGAGCAGCTGCCCTCTCCATCCCCCTCTCTGAATTAATCCCTGTTGGTTTTCACCCTATGCCAATGCCTGTGCAGTGGCGTGTGGAGGCCAGCAGAGGGTAGCATTGTATCACTTTAAGCACCACAGAGACTGCCAGACCTGCCCCACACAGAGACACACAGATACACACATGGCAATAGTTAGGGCACGGTGTGAAGCTCATCTGGTAACTTAAATGAAACATAAAAAATGCTCAATTGGCATCGTAAACTGTTAAAATATGAGGGACAGAGAACTTCCAAATTCCACTGTTTAAATAAAAACATCAATTTATTTTTTCACTCTGAAAGTGAAAATTTGACATCAACTATGCACAACTCTGGGACACTCTTTCTCTTAACTGCTTATTACCCGACTCCAGAAATGCAGCAATATATTGTTTCTGGGTTTTCTATCCTCTCAGTGCTTGTAAGCTCTCAGTTCAGAACAGCATTCCCACTCTCTTAAAGGTACAGTACACACTTTCAACTTCATCACATTATACCCTGATGAATATCGATAAGTGGGACCTATCCAGATTTCTCTTGCTCTGTGGTTTGTCAATATTTCATTCGCTCCGACTGGTGTGTGTCAGGACTTTTGTTGCTCCATTGACAGTATGTCAGTATTCGACTCTGTCCATGGGAATATATCAGTATTTCACTTGCTCACACTCGTGTATGTGGGGCAGGATTTCAGTTGTTTCATGGGTACTGTGATGCTATGACAATCTCAATGTTTGTAGATAAGACCAAACTGAAAGAATTGTAAAATCTATGGAGGAGAGTATGGAACTCTAAAGGACAATCACATATTGGTGTCGTGTTCAGATTTATGGCAGATGGGGATCAATGCAGAGCAATGTGGGGTGATGCACTTTGGTAGTAAAGACAATGAAAGACAGTTTAAAACAGGCTGCGCCATTATAAAGGGGCTGCAGGAGCAGATGGTCCTGCGTGTATATGAGCACAGATTGTTGAAGATGTCAGGACAAGCGGGGAGAGCAGTAACTATTACAGATTAGTTTCAGTATCTGAGCTGTTTACAGGGGGAGGTACAGGAGGGAGTCTCCGTGCTCCCTTCCTGGGAGGTAGTGGTGACGATGTGTTGTGAGCCCACCCTCCTGCCCACCGAGACCGTGGGGATTCCATTTGTACCAGCTCGACACAAAAGAGAGATAGCATCAGGGCCACGGCTTCTAAGTTGTGCCGGGGGGAAACGGAGCTGCCAGTGGGTTTAAAGTGAGAATTGCCCTTCACTGAACATTGCTCCTTACTCGTTGGTGGGACATGGATGTTTCAGAGTCTCCGTACGAGGCGTCCCGGTCCTCTCTGCCTCGTACCAGGGTCGTCCCAACATGGCGGGGGGAGGGGTGTGAGGGAACGGATATCGGGCCCTCCACCACGCGGATAGGCCCTTTCTGTCCTATTCCAGGCTGGTGGTGGTGACGATGTGTTGTGAGCCCACCCTCCTGGAATGGGAGGGAGTGGGTGTGGTCCTACTGTTAGTGTTAGTGTAGGTGGGGAGGGGGTCATGGTGAGGTGACCGGAGGGAGTCAGTACACAGTGTTGTATCCATGCAGTGTTATTAGTGTGGGGGTGAAGTGGAGGGAGGGAGAGAGAGAGAAAGATAGAGAGAGACAGAGACAGAGAGAGAAGGTGCAGCATGAGGCAGTGAGAGTGGTGGACTATGAGCCTTTTTCGGGGGTTGGTGCTATAACAGATATACAGTGAGTGTGAGGGAGCAGAGAGAATACGGTGACCCTTATCCTGACAGAGCGGGGAAGGTAAGTAGGATGCTTGTCCTGTATTGCTGGACATTTCTTCAGATCGCAGATACTGCACTCAGCTGGGTGGGGAGCTCAGACCATGCTCGGTAGGTCTGGTGGTGTGGCCCCCCTCTAGGAGGAGAATGGTCCACCGCTGTACTAGCCCATCCACCAGGACCTCCGTGCCCCTGTTGACACATCGTGGTGTAATTACCCCTTATCTGCCATGCTCGGGGTAAACTATGCAGGGCAGCTCCAAGCTGAGAAAGCTCAACCATGTGCCCATTGGGCTTTTAAAGATGACATCAGTGTTAGGGATCACGGAATATCCAGGGGCATCTGGGTGATGGTGTGTACCTCCACCTTTACAAAGCTGTAGAACAAATGCTCATCCAAAACTCTCCATCATCTGACCTCACACCAATACCCTTTTTTTCCCATCTTTCCTGGGAAGACTGGCTCATGTTACAGGATGCAATCGAGTGTCTACATTTCAGTATTCTGCAACCTGGGAATATATCCTTCTATGACACTGTCTCTTAGTCCCCCGCTCTCAGTCTATACCTCAAACCCCTCCCATGTGGTGATATTTAAACTGATTCCCCCACCATCTCTCTCTGGCAGTGATGTTCACACCCACTGCACCCTCTTGTCAGGGCAACAATGCAGATATGGAGCTGTAAATTGTTGGGAGCTGCACATCCCGTCACTTCCAGCATGGGCTGTAAGTTTCCCCGCGCTGGGCAGGGATCTAACACAGTGTTAATGAGCAATGCACTGGGGTGGGGTACACAGTCTTACATGCTGGGAGGCAAACTGCTCCTTGTTTACAGATCAATGCACTGGGGTGGTGTACACCGTCCTAAATGCTGGGAGGGTAACTGCTCCTGGTTTACAGATCAATGTACTGGGGTGGTGTACACAGTCCTACATGCTGGGAGGGTAACTGCTCCTGGTTTACACATCAATGCACTGGGGTGGTGTACACAGTCCTACATGCTGGGAGGGTAACTTCTCCTGGTTTGCAAATTAATTCACGGGTGATCACTGCACAGATCGCTATGCTGGTCAGTCATTCTGGTTGAGGTTTATACATACTGCAATCATGTGGTTTGTGTAGCTCCATATGCTGGATGGATATTTGTTTCAGGTTCACACATTAGTGCCCTGCTGTGGTCTGCACAGCTCCCGGTGTGGAACAGATATCTAGTCCGGGTTTATAGATCAATGCACTGCTGTGGTCTGTGCAGTGTTCCACTCTGGACATATTGCTGGATTGTATTGACCAGTGTAATGGATGAATCTGGACAGATTACTGGGTTGTACTGGGTAGTCCACTGGCCTGGTTTACACAGTGTTCCACGGTGAACAGATATCTCCTCTGGGTTTATAGTGTCTGGGCTGATTCTGTGAGGTGGATTGAGAATGTGGTATATCGAACCATTTCAGCTGATCTGGCAATGCCTTTAGTTCCCATTCCTGTGATTGGACCCTCCATCTCTCACCCCATTAATGTTACAGTGTTTCCATGCACAGTACGTCATGTTGGTGGGGTGGGTGGGGGCGTGGGGGGGGAGAGGTGATGGACAGGTCAAGGAGGTCCCCGGAACGTTCTGTCCCCGACATTCTATAACTGACATTCCCCGGAACGTTCTGTCCCTGACATTGTTTGTGAACGGCCGGACGTCAGTGAATTGAAGAAACGATAAGATCCCGAGGGAAGAGATCCCGTTCCAGGGAGAAGGAGACACTGTTCCGAAGGCCACTCAGGCAGTAAAAGGGGTGAATACGTTTTCCCTGCGTTTACATTTCTTCACGACACAGGATCGACCACAATTTAGACCAAAATACAGGAATTCCCAAACTCCGTTTGTCTTCAGGAAACTGGGAGAGAATCCTTCAGGACAGTAACGTTCCCACCCTCCGTATTAGGAACTCGGAAGGAGTGACCTGTGTCTGCTCTCGAGTGATCGAGTGTGTGGGAATGTTCTAGAAACCATCTGTCCTTATGGATGTGCCTCCGTGTGTTTGGGGAGGGAGGATTTCTTGTGGTTTATGTCATATTTTTGTCAGTAATTCAGACCTTCCATTTGTTATTCCAGCTCCAATTATTTTAATAAATCCCTGAATACGGAGACAGATTTGAAAGTCTCACTGGGTCCCCGATCAAACAGGTCCCTTTGCCTCCAGGCTGATGGATAATGGGTTTGTTTTCCTTCCTCACAGTTAACGTAGTGACCATCTACGTCCTGCTTTATAAAGATTGTGGATTGTCTCCATGTGTCAGACGTTACCTGGGGGCCATGGCAGCGGCGGATCTCCTGGTCATTATCTTCGACCTGATCCTGAGACACATTCCCATTGTTTATCGGGAACAGTTTTATTTCCTGAAGTACTCCGTCCCCCTGTGTAATATCCACGCCGTCCTGCTTTATGCAGCCACTGACTGCTCTGTCTGGTTCACCGTCACTTTCACCTTTGATCGGTTTGTGGCCATTTGTTGCCAGAAGCTGAAAAGTAAATATTGCAGTGAGAAAACGGCGGCTGTGGTTCTGGGAGCAGTGACTGTGCTGAGCTGTTTAAAGAACATTTTCTGGTATTTTATGCTCAAGGCTCGGTATTCGCTGATGAACCGCCCCTGGTTTTGTTATGGAAGAGCCGCTGTTCTATCGTCGCGTGTCTGGGTCACAATCGAGTTCCTCCACCACATTCTAACCCCGTGTGTCCCATTTCTCCTGATTCTGCTGCTCAATGTTCTCACTGTCAGACACATTTTAGTGACCAGCAGAGCCCGCAGGAGACTCCGCGCTCACACCAATGGGGACGCTCAGTCTGACACTGAAATGAGAAACCGAAAAAAATCCATCATTTTACTATTTGTGATCTCCGCCAATTTCATCCTGTTATGGTCAATGTTAATGCTATATTCTATATGGGCCCGGATGTGGTATATTGGGTATTACTCTGTGTATCTCCATCCCTTTGTGGGGGAATTGGGCTTCATGCTGCAGCTCCTCAGTTGCTGCACAAACACCGCGATTTATGCCGTGACCCAGACTAAGTTCAGGCAGCAGCTGGAGAACGTGCTGAAATATCCCTTCACCCAAATCCATCCATTCATCATATTCCCTCATTAATCAATCCATCCGGGATTTTCTCATTTCAGTTCAGTGTTTCAGTGATGGAGCAGCCTGTCGCTATGGTAACAGACAGAGGGTAGCGCTGGTTTGTCCTTCCTTATCCCCCAGGGGGGTTCCAGGGAAATATTTCAATGTTACTCACAACTCAGGGGCCAGTAAGGAAAGGCACCATCCCACTGACTGTATCCATCACTTCCATTTGTAAACAATAAAACTGTTGATTAAAGCGTGCCAAGCAACAGAGTGACCAATGTTGTTGTGTGTCTTTGTGTTGGAGAAGCTGATCTGGAGAGAGACAGTCTCAGCCCCAAGTTCTGGTCCTCAGGGAAGGGGAGGGCACTGCGACCTGAGCTCAGGAGCTGGGTTTAATTCCCTCTGATCCCCCCCCCCCCCCCAGTCCAACCTGGCCTCCCCATTTCCTCACCTCAACTTTTCCTCCTCAATTCTCTCCCTCTCTCTCTTTCTGCACACTCTCTCTCTCTCACCACATCTCCCTTTCACTCTCTTTGGTCGCCTCTCAGACAGTCCCCAACCCCGGTTTCTCCACCTGCCTCCACTATTCTTTCTGCCACACTCTCCCCCTCTCTCTCACACACCCCCAACACTAGTTTCTCCACTTGCCTCCATTCTTCTCTCTCCCACTCACCCCTCCCTCTCTCTCTCTCCTGCCGTCTCGGTCTCCCTCCCGCAATTCCGTCTCTACCCGATTTTCCCCACATCCCAATTCCCACATCTCTCGATCATCTCACCACTACACCCCCCCCCCAACCACCAACACGCAGCCTCACCACCAACCACCAGTCTCTGGGTCAGCGGGAGAGGGAAGGACCAGGGAGACATAGTGTGTCAGAGAGAGAGGAAGGGCGGGACAGGAGGGAGAGACATTCAGTCAGAGAGAAACGGAGGGAGGTGGGGAGAGAGAGACCAAGGTAGGGGGATCAAGAGTGAGAGAAGTTGGAGAGAGAGCGAAGGAGCAGGGAGAGACAGAGGGAGAGAGAGGGGGAAGGGAGAGATAAGGTGAGGGAGGGAGAGAGAGGAATGGGGAGGTAATAATGAGAGAAGGGTCAGAGAGAGAGAGGGGACAGAGTGAGGGGGACAGAGAGAGAGGGTGACAGAGAGGGGGAGAGATAGAGAGGGGTCATAGACAGAAGTGACAGAGAGATAGGGGGACAGAGAGGGTGACAGAGAGAGAGGGGGACAGAAGAGAGAGGGGACAGAGAGAGAGGGGGACAGAGAGAGGGGGGTCACAGATAGAGCGACAGAGGGGGGGGACAGAGAGAGGGGGGACAGGGAGAGTGGTGACAGGGAGAGGAGGGCAGAGAGAGAGGGAAAGAGAAAGGGGGACAGAGAGAGAGGGGGCAGCGAGAAAGTGGGGTCAAAGAGAGAGGGGCAGAGAGTGAGAGGGTCAGAGAGAGAGGGGGACAGACAGAGAGGGGGACAGAGACAGAGGGTGACAGAGAGAGAGGGGGACAGAGAGAGAGGGGAGAGAGAGGGGGGGACAGAGAGAGGGGCAGAGTGATGGGGTCAGACTGAGTGCGACAGTGGGGGGGGGGGACTGAGAGAGTGGGGACAAAGAGAGGGGGGACAGACAGAGGGGTGACAAAGAGAGGAGGACAGAGAGAGAGGGGAACAGAGACAGGGGAGGACAGAGAGAGAGGGCACCGAGAGAGAGGGGGGCAGAGAGAGAGGGGGACAGAGAGAGGGGCAGAGAGAGTGGGTGGTCAGAGAAAGGGCATCAGAGAAGGGGGACAGAGAGAGAGGGAGACAGAGAGAGAGGGAGACAGAGAGAGGGGGGGACAGAGAGAGAGGGGGAGAGAGAGAGAAGGGGATAGAGCGAGAGGGGGACAAGGAGAGAGGGGGACAGAGAGATGGGAGAGAGAAGGGAGAGAGAGAGAGGGGGCAGCGAAAGAGGTGGCAGGGAGAGGGGGGAAGAGAGATTGGCGGTCAGAGAGAGGGCGAGAGAGAAGGGAACAGAGAGAGAGAATACGACAGAGAGAGAGGGGGACAGAGAGAAGTGGAGGGAGAGAGGGTGACAGAGAGAGAGGAGGACAAGAGAGTGGGGGTCAGAGAGAGAAGGGGACAGAGAGAGGGGGGAGAGAGTAAGGGGGGTAGAGAGAGAGAGGCAGAGAGAGACGGGGACAGAGAGAGGGTAACAGAGAGAGAGAGGGGGACAGAGAGAGAGGGAGAGAGAGTGGGGGCAGAGAGAGAGGGGGACTGAGAGAGGGGGACAGAGAGAAAGGGCGACAGAGAGATGGCGACAGAGAGAGGATGACAGAGAGAGGGGAGGAAAGAGAGAGAGACGGTGACAGAGAGAGGGGGGACAGGCAGAGTGGGGGACAGAGAGAGAGAGGAGGGCAGAGAGAGAGAGGGGGGCTGAGAGAAATGGGGGGTCAGAGAGAGAGGGTCAGAGAGAGGGTGAGAGAGAGGGGGGCAGAGAGAGGTGTGACAGAGAATGGGGGACAGAGAGGCAAGGCAGAGAGAGTGGCGGACATAGAGAGAGGGGGCAGAGAGGGGACAGAGTAAGGGTGTGGCAGAGAGGCGGTGACAGAGAGAGAGTGGGAGAGAGAGGTGGGGCAGAGAGAGAGGGTGACAGAGAGAGAGGGGGACAGAGAGAGAGGAGGGCAAAGAGAGAGGGGGGCAGAGAGAGGGCGAGAGAGAGAGGGGGAGAGAGAGAGTGGGGGAAAGAGAGAGAGAGGGTGACAGAAGGAGAGGGGAGAGAGTGAGTGCGGGACAGAGAGAGAGGAGTGCAGAGAGAGAGGGGGGCAAAGAGACAGGGCGACAGAGAGATGGCGAAGAATGAGGATGACAGAGAGAGGGGGAAAGAGAGAGAGAGAGTGACAGAGAGGGAGGGGACAGAGTGAGTGAGGGACAGAGAGAGCGGAGGGCAGAGAGAGAGGGCGACAGAGAGAAAAGTGGGGTCAGAGAGAGGGGGTCAGAGAGAGGGCGACAGAGAGAGGGGGAACAGAGAGAGGTGTGACAGAGAGAGGGGGGCAGAGAGAGGGGGGCAGAGAGAGGGCGACAGCGAGAGGGGAAACAGAGAGAGGTGTGACAGAGAGAGGGGGACAGAGAGAGGTGGGGCAGAGAGAGGACAACAAAGAGAGGTGGGCAGAGAGAGGGGGGATAGAGAGAGGGGGGACAGAGAGAGAGGGAGACAGAGAGAGAGGGGTACAGAGAGAGGGGGAGAGAGAGAGAAGGGGACCGAGAGAGAGGGGGACAAGGAGAGAGGAGGACAGAGAGAGGGCGAGTGAGAGAGAGGGGGACAGAGAGAGAAGTGGTGAGAGAGAGAAGGGAAGGAAAGAGAGGGGGTCAGAGACAGGGGGAGAGAGAGAGAGGGGTACAGAGAGAGAAGGAGGCAGAGAGAGTGGGGGACAGATTGAGAAGGGAACAGGGAGAGAAGGGGACAGAAAGAGAGGGGGACAGAGAGAGAGGGAGAGAGAGAGAAGGGGGTCAGAGAGAGAGGGGAAAGAGAGAGAGGGGGGCAGAGAGAGTGGAGGGCAGAGAGAGAGAGGGGACAGGTAAAGGGCGAGAGAGACAGGGGGAGAGAGAGAGTGAGGGACAGAGAGAGAGGGGCAGAGAGAGGGGGGACACAGCGAGGGGGGACAGAGAGAGAGGGGCACAGAGAGAGGGGGTAAGAAAGAGAGGGGGACAGAGAGAGAGGGGCAGAGAGATGGGGAGAGGGAGAGAGGGTGACAGACAGAGAGGGGGACAGAGAGAGTGGGGTCAGAGATAGAAGGGGACAGAGAGAGAGGGGGACAGGGAGACAAGGGGACAGAGAGAGGGGGGGAGAGAGATAGAGAGAGAGGGGGGCAGAGAGAGAGGTGGCAGGGAGAGGGGGACAGAGAGAGTGGGGGTCATAGAGAGGGCGAGAGAGAGAGGGGGACAGAGAGAGAATGGGACAGGAAAGGGGGGGACAGAGAGAGAGGTGGTGAGAGAGAGGGTGACAGAGAGAGGGGGACATAGAGAGTGGGGGTCAGAGAGAGAAGAGGACAGAGAGAGGGGGAGAGATAGTGAGGGGGTAGAGAGAGGGGTGGGCAGAGAGAGAGAGGGGCAGAGAGAGAGGGGGACAGAGAGAGGGGGGCAGAGAGAGAGGGGAGCAGAGAGAGTGGGGGACAGAGAGGGGGCGTGTGAGAGAGAGGGGGACAGAGAGAGAAGTGGACAGAGAGAGTGGCGTAGGAAGAGAGGGGGACAGAGAGAGAGGGGAGCAGAGAGAGTGGGGGACAGAGAGGGGGCGTATGAGAGAGAGGGGGGACAGAGAGAGAAGTGGACAGAGAGAGAAGGGTACAGAGAGTGTGGGGGACAGAGTGAGAAGGGAACAGAGAGAGAAGGGGACAGAGAGAGAGGGGGACAGAGAGAGAGGGACAGAAAGATAAGGGCACACATTGAGAAGGGGACAGAGAGAGAGGGGGACAGCGAGAGAGGGCGACAGAGAGATGGCGACAGAGAGAGGATGACAGAGAGAGGGGGGATCAGAGAGAGAGGAGGGCAGAGAGAGAGGGAGGCAGAGAGAAGGCGAGAGAGATAGAGGGGAGAGAGTGATGGGGGGGGACAGAGAGAGGGGTGACAAAAAGAGGGGGGACAGAGGGAGGGGTGACATAGAGAGGGGGACAGAGATAGAGAGAGAGGGGAACGGAGAGAAGGGAGGACAGAAGAGAGGGGCATAGAGAGGGGGTCACAGAGATTGCGACAGAGAGATTGGGGGACAGAGAGAGGGGGGGACAAAGAGAGGGGGTCAGAGAGAGGGGTGACAAAGAGAGGGGGACAGAGAGAGAGGGGAAAAGAGAGAGGGGAGGACAGAGAGAGAGGAGACAGATAGAGAGGGTGATAGAGAGAGGGGGGGACAGAGACAGAGGGGCATAGAGAGAGAGGGGGATAGAGAGAGGGGGAGAGAGAGAGGGTGAAAGACAGAGAGGGGGACAGAGAGAGTGGGGAAGAGAGAGAGAAGGGGACAGAGAAAGAGGGGTCAGGGAGAGAGGGGGACAGAGAGGGGAAGTGAGAGGGGGGAGAGAGAGGGGGGGGACAGAGAGAAGGGCAGAGAGAGGGGGTCAGAGAGAGTGGGGATAGAGAGAGAGAAGGGCAGAGAGAGAGGGGGGGCAGAGAGAGAACGAGTGAGAGAGAGGGGGACAGAGAGAGAGTGGACAGAGAGAGAAGAGGACAGAGAGAGTGGGGGACAGAGTGAGAAGGGAACAGAGAGAGAAGGGGACAGAGAGAGAGGGGGAGAGAGAGAGAGGAGGACAGAGAGTGAGGGCTACCCAGAGATGGCGACCGAGAGAGGATGACAGAGAGAGACGGGGACAGAAAGAGAGGGTGACAGACAGAGAGGGGGTCAGAGAGCGAGGAGGGCAGAGAGAGAGGGAGGCAGAGACAAGGCGAGAGAGAGAGAGGGGAGAGAGTGATGGGGAGACAGAGCTGGGGGGACAAAAAGGGGGGACAGAGAGAGGGGTGACAAAGAGATGGAGACAGAGAGAGAGAGAGGGGAACAGAGAGAAGGGAGGACAGAGAGAGAGGGGCATAGAGAGGGGGTCACAGAGATTGCGACAGATAGATTGGGGGACAGAGAGAGGCGGGACAAAGAGAGGGGGTCAGAGAGAGGGGTGACAAAGAGACGGGGACAGAGAGACTGGGGAAAAGAGAGAGGGGAGGACAGAGAGAGAGGAGACAGATAGAGAGGGGGACAGAGAGAGAGGGGGACAGAGAGAGGGGGCGAGAGAGAAGGGGACAGAGAAATAGGGGTCAGGGACAGAGGGGGACAGAGAGAGGGGGAGTGAGAGGGGGAGAGAGAGAGAGGGGGACAGAGAGAGAGGGGCAGAGAGAGGGGGTCAGAGAGAGTGGGGATAGAGAGAGAGAAAGGCAGAGAGAGAGGGGGGCAGAGAGAGGGCGAGTGAGAGAGAGGGGGACAGAGAGAGAGTGGACAGAGAGAGAGGGGTAGGAGAGAGAGGGGGACAGAGAGAGGGGAAAGAGAGAGAGAGAGAGAGGTACAGAGAGAGAAGGGGACAGAGAGAGTGCGGGACAGAGATAGAAGGGGACAGAGAGAGAGGGGGACAGAGAGAGAGAGGGACAGAGAGAGAGAGGGACAGATAGAGAGGGGACAGAGAGAGAGAGGGGACAGAATGAGAGGAGGGCAGGGGGAGAGGGGGACAGAGAGAAGGCGAGAGAGAGAGGGAGAGAGAGCGAGGGGGACAGAGAGTGGGCAGAGAGAGGGTGTCAGAGAGAGTGCGACTGAGGGGGGGACAGAGAGAGGGGTGACAAAGAGAGGGGGACAGATAGGGAGGGGAACAGAGAGAGGGGAGGACAGAGAGAGACAGGACAGAGAGCGGTTGGGACAGAGAGAGAGGGGGACAGAGAGAGAGGACAGAGAGGGAGGGGTCAGATAGAGGACATCAGAGAGGGGGGGACAGAGAGAGTGGGGTTCAGAGAGAGGGCGAGAGAGAGAGGGGGACAGAGAGAAAAGGGGGCAGAGAGAGAGCAGGACAGAGGGAGGTGGAGAGTGAGAGAGGCTGACAGAGAGAGAGGGGGGCAGAGAGAGTAGGGGTCAAAGAGAGAAGGGGACAGAGAGAGGGGGAGGGAGATTGAGAGTGGTAGAGAGAGGGGGGCAGAGAAAGAGAGGGGGACAGAGAGAGAATGACAGAGAGAGAGGGTGACAGAGAGAGAACGGGACAGAGAGAAAGGGGCAGAGAGAGTGGTCAGAGAGGGTGCAACAGAGAGAAGGGGTGACAAAGAGATGGGGGACAGAGAGAGGGGTGACAAAGAGAGGGGGACAGAGAGAGTGGGGGCAGAGAGAGAGGGGGCAGAGTGAGGGGGCAGAGAGAGGGGGCAGAGAGAGGGTGGCAGAGATAGGGGGTACAGAGAGAGAGGGGGACAGAGAGAGGGAGGACAGAGAGAGAGAGGGGAAAGAGAGAGAGAGGGTGACAGAAGGAGAGGGGACAGAGTGAGTGCGACAGAGAGAGGGGGGACAGAGAGAGGGGCGGACAAAGAGAGGGGGGACAGAGAGAGTGCGACAGAGAGACGGGGGACAGAGAGAGGGGGGACAAAGAGATCGGGACAGCGAGAGGGGTGAGATAGAGGGGGGACAGAGAGAGAGGGTGGCAGAGAGAGAGGGGGCAGAGAGAGGGGGACAGAGAGAGGGGGGCAGAGAGAGGAGGGCCAGACAGAGGGGTGACAAAGTGAGGGGACAGAAAGACAGAGGGGCAGAGAGAGAGGGGGGCAGAGAGATGCCGACAGAGAGAGGATGACAGAGAGGGGGGGGGGGGGGAAGAGAGAGAGAGGGGGACAGAGAGAGGGGGGACAGAGAGAGAGGGGGACAGAGAGAGGGGGGACAGAGAGATGGGGGGACAGAGAGAGAGGGGACAGAGAGAGAGGGGGACGGAGAGAGAAGGGCACAGAGAGAGAGGAGGGCAGAGAGAGAGGGAGACAGAGAGTCAGGGCGACAGAGAGATGGCGACAGAGAGAGGATGACAGAGAGAGGGGGAACGAGAGAGAGAGGGTGACAGAGAGAGAGGGGACAGGCAGAGAGGGGGACAGGGTGAGTGGGGGACAGAGAGAGAGGAGGGCAGAGAGAGAGGGCGACAGAGAGACAAGCGGGGTCAGAGAGAGGGGGTCAGAGAGAGGACAACAGAGAGAGGGGGCAGAGAGAGAGGGGCAGAGAGAGGACAACAGAGAGAGGGGGGCAGAGAGAGGGGGGACAGAGAGAGAGGGTGACAGAGAGAAGGGGGGGACAGAGAGATGGGGGGGACAGAGAAGGAGGGGACAGAGAGAGAGGGCGACGGAGAGAGAAGGGCACAGAGAGAGAGGGGCAGAGAGAGAGGGAGACAGAGAGAGAGGGCGACAAGGAGAGAGGGGGACAGAGGGGAGAGAGGGGGCAGGGAGGGGGGGCAGAGAGAGTGGGGGACAGAGAGAGACGGGCAGAGATAGAGGGGGGCAGAGAGAGGGCGTGTGAGAGAGAGGGGGACAGAGACAGAAGTGCACACAAAGACAGGGGTAGGAGATAGAGGGGGACAGAGAGAGGGGGAGAGAGAATGGGGGGGTACAGACAGAGAGGGGGACAGAGAGAGTGAGGGACAGAGAGAGAAGGGGACAGAGAGAGAGGGGTACAGGGAGAGGGGGGGACAGAGAGAGGGGGAGAGAGAGAGATGGCAGGGAGAGTGGGACAGGGAGAGTGGGGGACAGAGAGAGGGCGAGAGAGAGAGGGGGACAGAGAGAGAAGCGGACAGAGAGAGGGGGAGAGTGTGTGAGGGTGGTAGGGAGAGAGAGAGGGGGCAGAGAGAGAGGCGGACAGAGAGAGGGATAGAGAGAGAGAGAGGGAAACCGAGAGAGAGGGGCAGAGAGAGGGGGACAAAGCGAGGGGGGACAGAGGGAAGGGATGACAAAGAGAGGGGGACAGAGAGAGAGGGGCAGAGAGAGAGGGGGTCAGAAAGAGAGGGGGACAGAGAGAGAGTGGGCAGAGAGAGGGGGAGAGAGAGGGTGACAGACAGAGTGGGGGGACAGAGAGAGTGAGGGACAGAGAGAGAAGGGGACAGAGAGAGAGGGGTACAGGGAGAGGGGGGACAGAGAGAGGGGGAGAGGTGGGGGGATATAGAGAGGGGCAGAGAGAGAGGTGGCAGGGAGAGTGGGACAGAGAGAGTGGGGGACAGAGAGAGGGCGAGAGAGAGAGGGGGACAGAGAGAGAAGCGGACAGAGAGAGGGGGAGAGTGTGTGAGGGTGGTAGGGAGAGAGAGAGGGGGCAGAGAGAGAGGCGGACAGAGAGAGGGAGAGAGAGAGAATGAGGGAAACAAAGAGAGAGGGTGACAGAGAGAGAGGGGGACAGAGAGAGGGCGAGCGAGAGAGAGGGGACAGAGATAGAAGTGGTTAGAGAGAGAGGGGTAGGAAAGAGAGGGGGACAGGGAGACGGGGAGAGAGAGGGGTACAGAGAGAGAAGGGGGCAGAGAGAGTGGGGGACAGAGTGAGAAGGGAATAGAGAGAGTAGGGGAGAGAGAGAGAGCGCGACAATGAGATGGCAATAGAGAGAGGATGACAGAGAGAGAGAGGGGCAGATAGAGAGGTGGACAGAGAGAGAGGAGGGCAGAGAGAGAGGGGGCAGAGAGAGGGCGAGAGAGAGGGGGAGCGAGAGAGTGAGGGACAGAGAGAGAGGGGGGACGAAGCGAGGGGGGGGACAGAGAGAAGGGATGAAAAAGAGAGGGGGACAGAGAGGGAGGGGCAGAGAGAGGGGGTCAGAAAGAGAGGGGGACAAAGAAAGAGGGGGCAGAGAGATGTGAGAGAAAGGGGGAGAGAGAGAGTGGGGGACAGAGAGAGGGGCAGAGAGAGGGGGACAAAGCGAGGGAGGACAGAGAGAAGGGATGACAAAGAGAGGGACACAGAGAGAGAGGGGCAGAGAGAGAGGGGGTCAGAAAGAGAGGGGGACAGAGAGAGAGTGGGCAGAGAGAGGGGGAGAGAGAGGGTGACAGACAGAGTGGGGGGACAGAGTGAGTGAGGGACAGAGAGAGAAGGGGACAGAGAGAGAGGGGTACAGGGAGAGGGAGGGACAGAGAGAGGGGGAGAGGTGGGGGGATAGAGAGTGGGGCAGAGAGAGAGGTGGCAGGGAGAGTGGGACAGAGAGAGTGGGGGACAGAGAGAGGGCGAGAGAGAGAGGGGGACAGAGAGAGAAGCGGACAGAGAGAGAGGGAGAGTGTGTGAGGGTGGTAGGGAGAGAGAGAGGGGGCAGAGAGAGAGGCGGACAGAGAGAGGGAGAGAGAGAGAATGAGGGAAACAAAGAGAGAGGGGACAGAGATAGAAGTGGTTCGAGAGAGAGGGGTAGGAAAGAGAGGGGGACAGGGAGACGGGGAGAGAGAGAGGGGTACAGAGAGAGAAGGGGGCAGAGAGAGTGGGGGACAGAGTGAGAAGGGAACAGAGAGAGAAGGGGAGAGAGAGAGAGAGGGGGACAGATGGAGAGAGAGAGAGAGAAGGGGGACAGAGAGAGAGGGGGACAGAGAGAGAGCGCGACAGAGAGATGGCAACAGAGAGAGGATGACAGAGAGACAGGGGGACAGATAGAGGTGGACAGAGAGAGAGGAGGGCAGAGAGAGAGGGGGCAGAGAGAGGGCGAGAGAGAGGGGGAGAGAGAGAGTGAGGGACAGAGAGAGAGGGGGGACAAAGCGAGGGGGGACAGAGAGAAGGGATGAAAAAGAGAGCGGGACAGAGAGGGAGGGGCAGAGAGAGGGAGTCAGAAAGAGAGGGGGACAAAGAAAGAGGGGGCAGAGAGAGGGCAGAGAAAGGGGGAGAGAGAGAGTGGGGGACAGAGAGAGGGGCAGAGAGAGGGGGGACAAAGCGAGGGGGGACAGAGAGAAGGGATGACAAAGAGAGGGGGACAGAGAGAGAGGGGCAGAGAGAAAGGGGGTCAGAAAGAGAGGGGGACAGACAGAGAGTGGGGAGAGAGAGGGTGACAGACAGAGTGGGGGACAGAGAGAGTGGAGGACAGAGAGAGGGGAACAGAGAGAGAGGGGAACAGACAGAGAGGGTGACAGAGAGAGGGGAACAGAGTGAGTGGGGGGCAGAGAGAGAGGGTGCAGAGAGAGGGCGTGTGAGTGAGAGGGGGACAGAGAGAGGTGGAGAGAGGGGGGGACAGAGAAAGGATGACAGAGACAGAGAGGGTGACAGACAGAGAGGGGGACAGAGAGAGTGGGGGACAGAGAGAGAAGGGGAAAGAGAGAGAGGGCGACAGAGAGACGGGGGACAGAGAGAGGGGGGACAAAGAGATCGGGACTGCGAGGGGGGTGAGATAGAGGGGGGACAGAGAGAGAGGGTGGCAGAGAGAGAGGGGGCAGAGAGAGGGGGACAGAGAGAGTGGGGGCAGAGAGAGGGGGGCCAGACAGAGGGGTGACAAAGTGAGGGGACAGAGAGACAGAGGGGCAGAGAGAGGGGGGGGCAGAGAGATGCCGACAGAGAGAGGATGACAGAGAAAGGGGGGGAAGAGAGAGAGAGGGGGACAGAGAGAGGGGGGACAGAGAGAGAGGGGGACAGAGAGAGGGGGGTAAGAGAGATGGGGGGACAGAGAGAGAGGGGACAGAGAGAGAGGGGGACGGAGAGAGAAGGGCACAGAGAGAGAGGAGGGCAGAGAGAGAGGGAGACAGAGAGTCAGGGCGACAGAGAGATGGCGACAGAGAGAGGATGACAGAGAGAGGGGGAACGAGAGAGAGAGGGTGACAGAGAGAGAGGGGACAGGGTGAGTGGGGGACAGAGAGAGAGAAGGGCAGAGAGAGAGGGCGACAGAGAGACAAGCGGGGTCAGAGAGAGGGGGTCAGAGAGAGGACAACAGAGAGAGGGGGCAGAGAGAGAGGGGCAGAGAGAGGACAACAGAGGGAGGGGGGCAGAGGGAGGGGGGACAGATAGAGAGGGTGACAGAGAGAAGGGGGGGACAGAGAGATGGGGGGGACAGAGAAGGAGGGGACAGAGGGAGAGGGGGACGGAGAGAGAAGGGCACAGAGAGAGAGAGGGGCAGAGAGAGAGGGAGACAGAGAGAGAGGGGGACAGAGAGAGGAGAAGAGAGATAGAAGCGGACAGAGAGAGAGGGCGACAAGGAGAGAGGGGGACAGATAGAGGGGAGAGAGAGGGGGCAGGGAGGGGGGACAGAGAGAGTGGGGGACAGAGAGAGAGAAGGGCAGAGATAGAGGGGGGCAGAGAGAGGGCGTGTGAGAGAGAGGGAGACAGAGACAGAAGTGCACACAAAGACAGGGGTAGGAGATAGAGGGGGACAGAGAGAGGGGGAGAGAGAATGGGTGGGTACAGACAGAGAGGGGGACAGAGAGAGTGAGGGACAGAGAGAGAAGGGGACAGAGAGAGAGGGGTACAGGGAGAGGGGGGGACAGAGAGAGGGGGAGAGGTGGGGGGATAGAGAGTGGGGCAGAGAGAGAGGTGGCAGGGAGAGTGGGACAGAGAGAGTGGGGGACAGAGAGAGGGAGAGAGAGAGAGAGGGGGAAACAAAGAGAGAGGGTGACAGAGAGAGAGGGGGACAGAGAGAGGGCGAGAGAGAGAGAGGGGACAGAGATAGAAGTGGTTAGAGAGAGAGGGGTAGGAAAGAGAGGGGGACAGGGAGACGGGGAGAGAGAGAGGGGTACAAAGAAAGAAGGGGACAGAGAGAGGGGGAGAGGTGGGGGGATAGAGAGTGGGGCAGAGAGAGAGGTGGCAGGGAGAGTGGGACAGAGAGAGTGGGGGACAGAGAGAGGGCGAGAGAGAGAGGGGGACAGAGATAGAAGCGGACAGAGAGAGGGGGAGAGTGTGTGAGGGTGGTAGGGAGAGAGAGAGGGGGCAGAGAGAGAGGCGGACAGAGAGAGGGAGAGAGAGAGAGAGGGAAACAAAGAGAGAGGGTGACAGAGAGAGAGGGGGACAGAGAGAGGGCGAGCGAGAGAGAGGGGACAGAGATAGAAGTGGTTAGAAAGAGAGGGGTAGGAAAGAGAGGGGGACAGGGAGACGGGGAGAGAGAGAGGGGTACAGAGAGAGAAGGGGGCAGAGAGAGTGGGGGACAGAGTGAGAAGGGAACAGAGAGAGAAGGGGAGAGAGAGAGAAGGGGACAGATAGAGAGAGAGAGAGAGAGTGTGAGAAGGGGGACAGAGAGAGGGGGACAGAGAGAGAGAGAGAGAGAGAGAGAGAGAGAGAGAAGGGGACAGAGAGAGAGGGGGACAGAGAGAGAGCGCGACAGAGAGATGGCAACAGAGAGAGGATGACAGAGAGAGAGAGGGACAGATACAGAGGTGGACAGAGAGAGAGGAGGGCAGAGAGAGAAGGGGCAGAGAGTGGGCGAGAGAGAGGGGGAGAGAGAGAGTGAGGGACAGAGAGAGAGGGGGGACAAAGCAAGGGGGGACAGAGAGAAGGGATGAAAAAGAGAGGGGGACAGAGAGGGAGCGGCAGAGAGAGGGGGTCAGAAAGAGAGGGGGACAAAGAAAGAGGGGGCAGAGAGAGGGGAGAGAAAGGGGGAGAGAGAGAGTGGGGGACAGAGAGAGGGGCAGAGAGAGGGATGAAAAAGCGAGGGGGGACAGAGAGAAGGGATGACAAAGAGAGAGGGGCCGAGAGAGAGGGGGTCAGAAAGAGAGGGGGAAGAGAGAGAGTGGGCAGAGAGAGGGGGAGAGAGAGGGTGACAGACAGAGTGGGGGACAGAGAGAGTGGGGGACAGAGAGAGGGGAACAGAGAGAGAGAGGGGAACAGACAGAGAGGGTGACAGAGAGAGAGGGGAACAGAGTGAGTGGGGGACAGAGAGAGAAGGGCAGAGAGAGAGGGTGCAGAGAGAGGGCGTGTGAGTGAGAGGGGGACAGAGAGAGAAGTGCACAGAGAGAGGGGGGACAGAGAGAGGTGGAGAGAGGGGGGGACAGAGAAAGGATGACAGAGAGAGAGAGGGTGACAGACAGAGAGGGGGACAGAGAGAGTGGGGGACAGAGAGAGAAGGGGACAGAGAGAGAGGGTGACAGAGAGACTGGGAGAGAGAGAGAAGGGCGACAGAGAGAGAGGAGGGCAGAGAGAGACAGGGGCAGAGAGAGGGCGAGAGAGAGAGGGGGAGAGAGAGAGTAGGGAACAGAGAGAGGGGCAGAGAAAGGGGGACAAAGCGAGGGGGGACAGAGAGAAGGGATGACAAAAAGAGAGGGGGGCAGAGAGAGAGAGGCAGAGAGAGAGGGGTTCAGAAAGAGAGGAGGACAGAGAGAGAGGGGGCAGAGAGAGGGGGAGAGAGAGAGAGGGGAGAGAGAGGGTGACAGACAGAGTGGGGGACAGAGAGAGTGGGTGATAGAGAGAGGGGAACAGAGAGAGGGGCAAACAGAGAGAGAGGGTGACAGAGAGAGAGGAGAACAGAGAGAGTGGGGGACAGAGAGAGAGAGAAGGGCAGAGAGAGGGCGTGTGAGAGAGAGGGGGACAGAGAGAGAAGTGCACAGAGAGAGAGGGGTAGGAAAGAGAGGGGGACAGAGAGAGGAGGAGAGAGAGAGGGGGTACAGAGAGAGAAGGGGACAGAGAGAGTGGGGGACAGCGTCAAAAGGGAACAGAGAGAGAAGGGGACAGAGAGAGGGGGACAGAGAGAGAGGGAGAGTGAGGGGGGGGGACAGAGAGAGAAGGGTACAGAGAGAGAGGGCGACAGAGAGATGAAGACAGAGAAAGGATGACAGAGAGAGAGGGCGACAGAGAGATGAAGACAGAGAAAGGATGACAGAGAGAGAGGGTGACAGACAGAGAGGGGGACAGAGAGAGTGGGGGACAGAGAGAGAAGGGGACAGAGAGAGAGGGGTACAGGGACAGAGGCGGTTAGAGAAAGGGGGAGAGGGGGTGGGATAGAGGGGAGGGGGCAGAGAGAGAGGTGGCAGGGAGAGTGGGACAGAGAGAGTGGGTGCCAGAGAGAGGGCGAGAGAGAGAGGGATAGAGAGAGAAGCAGACAGAGAGAGGGGGAGAGAGTATGAGGGAGGTAGGGAGAGAGAGGGGACAGAGAGAGAGGGGGACAGAGAGAGAGCGAGTGAGAGAGAGGGGGACACAGAGAGAAGTGGTTAGAGAGAGACGGGTAGGAAAGAGAGGGGGACAGAGAGAGGGGGAGAGAGAGAGAGGGGTACAGAGAGAGAAGGCGGTAGAGAGAGTGGGGGACAGAGTGAGAAGGGAACAGAGAGAGAAGGGGTCAGAGGTAGATGGCGACAGAGAGAGGATGACAGAGAGAGGGGGGGACAGATAGAGAGGTGGACAGAGACAGAGGAGCGCAGAGAGAGAGGGGGGCAGAGAGAGGGCGAGAGAGAGAGGGGGAGAGAGAGAGTCGGGACAGAGAGAGAGGGGCAGAGAGAGGGGGGACAAAGCGAGGGGGGACAGAGAGAAGGGATGACAAAAAGAGAGGGGGACAGAAAGAGAGGAGGACAGAGAGAGAGAGGGCAGAGAGAGTCGGTGATAGAGAGAGGGGAACAGAGAGAGAGAGAGGAACAGAGAGAGAGAGGGTGACAGAGAGAGAGGAGAACAGAGACAGTGGGGGACAGAGAGAGAGAAGGGCAGAGAGAGAGGGGGCAGAGAGAGGGCGTGTGAGAGAGAGGGGGACAGAGAGAGAAGTGCACAGAGAGAGGGGTAGGAGAGAGAGGGGGACAGAGAGAGGAGGAGAGAGAGGGGGGTACAGAGAGAGAAGGGGACAGAGAGAGTGGGGGACAGCGTCAAAAGGGAACAGAGAGAGAAGGGGACAGAGAGAGGGGGGACAGAGAGAGAGGGAGAGAGGGGGGCAGAGAGAAAAGGGTACAGAGAGAGAGGGCGACAGAGAGATGGTGACAGAGAAAGGATGACAGAGAGAGAGGGTGACAGACAGAGAGGGGTACAGTGAGAGAGGGGGACAGAGAGAGGGGGAGAGAAGGGGGGATAGATAGTGGGGGCAGAGAGAGAGGTGGCAGGGAGAGTGGGACAGAGAGAGTGGGGGCCAGAGAGAGGGCGAGAGAGAGAGGGGGACAGAGAGAGAAGCGGACAGAGAGAGGGCGAGAGAGGGTGATGGAGGTAGGGAGAGAGAGGGGGACAGAGAGAAGTGGTAAGAGAGAGAGGGGTAGGAAAGAGAGGGGGACAGAGAGAGAGAAGTGGACAGAGAGAGAGGAGGGCAGAGAGTGGGTGTCAGAGAGAGAGTGAGAGAGAGAGGAGGACAGAGAGAGAATGGGACAGAGAGAGAGGGGGACAGAGAGAGGTGGAGAGAGAGAGGGTGACAGAGAGAGAGGGGGACAGGGAGAGTGGGGGTCAGAGAGAGAAGGGGACAGAGAGAGGGGGAGAGATAGTGAGGGGGTAGAGAGAGAGGGGGCAGAAATGAGGGGGACAGAGAGAGAGGATCAGAGAGAGAGGGTAACAGAGAGAGAGTGGGACAGAGAGAGTGGGGGACAGAGATCGAGAAGGGCAGAGAGAGGGGGGCAGAGAGAGGGCGTGTGAGTGAGAGAGGGACAGAGAGAGAAGTGGACAGATAGAGTGGCGGAGGCGAGAGAGGGGGACAGAGAGAGGGGGAGAGAGAGAGAGGGGTACAGAGAGAGGGGGAGAGAGAGAGGGTGAAAGACAGAGAGGGAGACAGAGTGAATGGGGAACAGAGAGAGGGGAGGACAGAGAGAGAGGGGCAGAGAGAGTGGGGGACAGGGTGAGAGGGAGAGAGAGAGAGAAGGGGGACAGAGAGAGGGGGGGACAGAGAGAGAGGGCGACAGAGAGATGGCAACAGAGAGAGGATGACAGAGAGAGAGGGGGACAGAGAGAGAGGTGGACAGAGAGAGAGGAGGGCAGAGAGAGGGGGGCAGAGAGAGTGCGAGAGAGAGAGGGGGAGAGAGAGAGTGGGGAACAGAGAGAGAGTGGCAGAGGGGGGGTACAAAGCGGGGGGGGACAGGGAGAAGAGTGACAAAGAGAGCGGGACAGAGAGAGAGAGGGGCAGACAGAGGGGGAGAAAGAGAGAGGGCGACAGACATAGAGGGGGACAGAGCAGATTGGGGACAGAGAGAGGGGGAGAGAGGGGGAGAGAGAAGGGGCAGAGAGAGAGGTGGCAGGGAGAGGCGGACAGAGAGAGTGGGTGTCAGAGAGAGCGCGAGACGGGGGGGACAGAGAGAGAGGGGGACAGGGAGAGTGGGGGTCAGAGGGAGAATGGGACAGAGAGAGGGCGAGAGAAAGTGAGGGGGGTAGAGAGAGTGGGGGACAGAGAGAAGGGGACAGAGAGAGAGGGGAACAGAGAGAGAGGGAGAGAGAGAGAGAGGGCGACAGAGAGATGGCGACAGAGACAGGATGACAGAGAGAGAGGAGGAAAGAGAGAGAGAGGGTGACAGAGAGAGAGGGGATAGAGTGAGTGCGGGACAGAGAGAGAGGAGGGCAGAGAGAGAGGGCGACAGAGAGAAAAGTGGGGTTAGAGAAAGGGGATCAGAGAGACGGCGACACGGGGGGGGGACAGAGAGATGTGTGACAGAGAGATGGGGACAGAAGGGGGGGGGCAGAGAGAGGGGGCAGAGAGAGAGAGGGGGAAAGACAGAGAGGGGGACGGAGAGAGAAGGGCACAGAGAGAGAGGGGCAGAGAGGGGTTCAGACAAAGGGCAACCGAGAGAGGGGGGAAGAGAGAGAGAGAGGGACAGAGAAAGGTGCGGCAGAGAGAGAGGGGCAGAGAGTGAGGTGGTCAGAGACAGGGCGACAGAGAGTGAGGGGTACAGAGAGAGAGGGGAACAAATAGAGGGGAGGACAGAGCGGGAGGGGGACAGAGAGAGTGGGGGAGAGGGAGAGAACAGGGCAGAGAGAGAGGAGCCAGAGAGAGGGCGAGTGAGAGAGAGGGAAACAGATAGAGAAGTGGACAAAGAGAGAGAGGGGAAGGAGAGAGAGGGGGGCAGAGAGAGGGGAGAGACAGAGAGGGGTACAGAGAGAGAAGGGGACAGAGAGAGGGGAGGACAGAGCGGGAGGTGGACAAAGAGAGTGGGGGACAGTGAGAGAGCAGGGCAGAGAGAGAGGAGCCAGAGAGAGGGCGAGTGAGAGAGAGGGAGACAGATAGAGAAGAGGACAAAGAGAGAGAGGGGAAGGAGAGAGAGGGGAACAGAGAGAGGGGAGGACAGAGAGAGAGGGGCAGAGAGAGGGGGTCACAGAGATTGCGGCAGAGACAGTGTGGGACAGCGTGAGAAGGGAACAGAGAGAGAAGGGGACAGAGAGAGAGGGCGAGAGAGAGGGGAGAGAGTTGGAGACAGAGAGAGGGGGGACAGAGAGAGGGGTTACAAAGAGAGGGGGGCAGAGAGAGAGGGGAACATAGAGGGGGAGGACAGAGAGAGAGAAGATAGAGAGAGAGGAGGACAGAGAGAGAGGGGGACAGAGAGAGAGGGGAAGAGAGAGACAGGGGGTCAGAGTGTGGGCAACAGAGATGTGGGACAGAGAGAGAGGAGGACAGAGAGAGAGGGGGACAGAGAGAGGGGGAGAGAGAGAGGGTGAAAGACAGAGAGGGGGACAGAGAGACCGGGGAACAGAGAGAGGGGAGGACAGAGAGAGAGGGGCAGAGAGAAGGGGTCACAGAGATTGCGGCAGAGAGAGGGGGACAGGGAGAGAGGAAGACAGAGAGAGGGGGAGTGAGAGGGGAGAGAGAGAGGAGGGCAGAGAGAGGGCGAGTGAGAGAGAGAGGGGGACAGAAGGAAAGAGGACAGAGAGAGACGGGTAGGAGAGAAAGGGGGACAGAGAGAGGGGAGAGAGAGAGAGGGGGGTACATAGAGTTCAGGGGACAGAGAGAATAGGGGACAGAGTGAGAAGGGAACAGAGAGAGAAGGGGACAGAGAGAGAGAGAGGGTAACAGAGAGAGAGGGAGAGAGAGGGTGACAGAGACAAAGCGGGACAGAGAGAGAGGGTGACAGAGAGAGAGGGTACAGAGAGAGAGGATGGCAGAAAGAGAGGAGGACAGAGAGAGGGCGACAGAGAGAGGGACAGAGAGAGAGGGGGACAGAGAGAGAGGGTCAGAGAGAGTGGGTCAGAGAGAGTGCGACAGAGAGGGGGGCAGAGAGAGTGGGGGACAAAGACAGGGGGGACAGAGAGAGCGGTGATAAAGAGAGGCGGACAGAGAGAGAGGGGAACAGAGAGAGGGGAGGACAGAGAGAGGGGGGACAGAGAGCGAGGGAACAGAGAGAGAGGGGGACAGAGAGAGGGCGAGAGAGAGGGAGAGAGAGAGAGAGGGGGGGACAGAGAGAGAGAGAGAGGGGCTGAGAGAGGGGGTCAGAGAGAGTGCGACAGAGAGGGGGGACAGAGAAAATGGGGAACAAAGAGAGAGGGTGTCAAAGTGAGGGCATCAGAGAGGGGGGAAGAGAGAGAGAGGGGGAGAGAGAGAGGGGTACCGAGAGAAGGGGAGCGAGAGAGAGGGTGACAGACAGAGTGGGGGACAGGGAGAGGGGGAGGAGGGAGAGAGAGTGGGGCAGAGAGAAAGGTGGAAGGGAGAGGGGGACAGAGAGAGTGGGAGTCAGAGAGAGGGCGAGAGAGGGGGGGGGACAGAGAGAGAAGGGGACAGAGAGAGTGGGGGACAGAGAGAGGTGGAGAGAGAGAGAGGGTGACAGAGAGAGGGGGGGGCAGAGAGAGGGGGGTAGAGAGAGGGGGTGCCAGACAGAGGTGTGACAAAGAGAGGGGAACAGAGAGAGAGGGGAGCAGAGAGAGGAGGGGACAGAGAGAGAGGGGACAGAGTAAGAGGGGGACAGAGAGAGGGGGCACAGAGAGGAGGACAGAAAGAGTTGCGACAGAGATAGCGGGTCAGAGAGAGAGGGGACAGAGAGAGAGAGGGAGTCAGAGAGAGGGCGACAGAGAGACGGGGGACAGAGAGAGAGGGGGACAGAGAGAGGGGGGGACTGAGAGAGCGGGGGACAGAGAGAGAGGGGGACAGAGAGAGAGGGGAACACAGAGAGAGGGGCAGAGAGAGAGGGGGTCAGAGAGAGGGCAATCGAGAGAGGGGGTGACAGAGAGAGGGGGAGAAGAGAGGGGGGACAGAGAGAGTTGTGACAGAGAGAGTGGGACAGAGAGAGAGGGGGCAGCGAGAGAGGGGGCATAGAGAGCGGGACAGAGAGAGGGTGGCAGAGAGAGGGGGAGAGAGAGAGAGGGGACACAGAGAGAGTGGGACAGAGAGAGAGAGGGTCAGAGAGAGGCGAGGACAGAGAGAGATGGGACAGAGAGAGAGGAGGACAGAGAAAGAGGGGTCAGAGAGAGAGGGGCAGAGAGAGAGCGACACAGAGTTAGAGGGGTTCAGAGAGAGGGGGACAGAGAGAGGGGATATAGAGAGGGACAGAGAGAGGGGGACAGAGAGTGGGTGACAGAGAGAGGGCGAGAGAGGGAGGGGAGAGGGAGGGGGGCAGCGAGAGAGGGGCAGAGAGAGGGGCTCAGAGAGAGTGCGACAGAGAGAGGGGGTGACAAAGAGAGGTGGGACAGAGAGAGGGGTGACAAGGAGAGGGGGACAGAGAGTGTGGGGGCAGAGAGAGAGGGTGGGACAGAGAGAGGGGGGACAGAGAGGGGGTGGCAGAGAGAGGGGGTACAGAGAGAGAGGGGGACAGAGAGAGTGGGGGACAGTTAGAGGGGGACAGAGAGAGAGAGGGGGACGGACACAGATGGGCACCGAGAGAGAGGGGCAGAGAGAGAGGGGGTCAGAGAGAGGGGGCGTTAGAGAGAGTGCGACAGACAGAGGGGGGACAGGGAGAGGGGGGACAAAGAGAGGGGGGCAGCGATAGGGGTGAGATAGAGAGGGGGACAGAGAGAGAGGGGGCAGCGAGAAAGGGGGCATAGAGAGCGGGACAGAGAGGGTGGCAGAGAGAGGGGGAGAGAGAGGGGACACAGAGAGAGTGGGACAGAGAGAGAGAGAGAGGGACAGAGAGAGGCGAGGACAGAGAGAGAGGGGACAGAGAGAGAGGAGGACAGAGAAAGAGGGGTCAGAGAGAGAGGGGCAGAGAGAGAGCGACACAGAGTGAGAGGGGTTCAGAGAGAGGGGGACAGAGAGAGGTGGATATAGAGAGGGACAGAGAGAGGGGGACAGAGAGTGGGTGACAGAGAGAGGGCGAGAGAGGGAGGGGAGAGGGAGGGGCGCAGCGAGAGAGAGGGCAGAGAGAGAGGGGGTCAGAGAGAGAGGGCGTTAGAGAGAGTGCGACAGAGAGAGGGGGTCAGGGAGAGGGGGGACAAAGAGAGGGGGGCAGCAAGAGGGGTGAGATAGAGAGGGGGACAGAGAGAGAGGGTGGCAGAGAGAGGGGGGGACAGAGAGAGGAGGCAGAGAGAGGGGGACAGAGAGAAGGGGGCAGAGAGAGGGGGTGCCAGACATAGGTGTGAAAAAGAAAGGGGGACAGAGAGAGAGGAGAGCAAAGAGAGGGGGTGACAGAGAGAGAATGTTACGGGGGGGGGGGGAACAGAGAGAGGAGGGGACAGAGAGAGGGGGGACAGAGAGAGTTGTGACAGAGAAAGCGGGACAGAGAGACAGGGGGCAGAGAGAGGTAGACAGAGAGAGGGGGAGAGAGAGAGGAAACAGAGAGAGAGAGGGGCAGAGAGAGGCGAGGACAGAGAGAGAGGGGACAGAGAGAGGGCGACAGAGAGAGAGGGGTCAGAGAGAGATGGGACAGAGTGAGAGGGGGACGGAGAGAGAGGGTACAGAGAGAGAGGATGGCAGAAAGAAAGGAGGACAGAGAGAGGGCGACAGAGAGGGGGTCAGAGAGAGAGAGGGGGACAGAGAGAGAGGGGCAGAGAGAGTGGGTCAGAGAGAGTGCGACAGAGAGGGGGGCAGAGAGGGTGGGGGACAAAGACAGGGGGGACAGAGAGAGCGGTGAAAAAGAGAGGCGGACAGAGAGAGAGGGGAACAGAGAGAGGGGAGGACAGAGAGAGGGGGGACAGAGAGCGAGGGAACAGAGAGAGAGGGGGACAGAGAGAGGGCGAGAGAGAGGGAGAGAGAGAGAGAGTGGGGGACAGAGAGAGAGGGGCTGAGAGAGGGGGTCAGAGAGAGTGCGACAGAGGGGGGGACAGAGAAAATGGGGGACAAAGAGAGGGGGTGTCAGTGTGAGGGCATCGGAGAGGGGGAACAGAGAGAGAGGGGGAGAGAGAGAGAGGGGTACAGTGAGAAGGGGGGCAGAGAGAGGGTGACAGACAGAGTAGGGGACAGGGAGAGGGGGAGGAGGGAGAGAGAGGGGGGCAGAGAGGAAGGTGGCAGGGAGAGGGGGACAGAGAGAGTGGGAGTCAGAGAGAGGGCGAGAGAGAGTGGGGGACAGAGAGAGAAGGGGACAGAGAGAGAGGGGGACAGAGAGAGGTGGAGAGAGAGAGAGGGTGACAGAGAGAGGGGGGCAGAGAAAGTGGGGTTCAAAGAGAGAAGGGGACAGAGAGAGGGAGAGAGAGATTGAGAGTGGTAGCGAGAGGGGTGCAGAGAGAGGGAGACAGAGAGAGGGTGACAGAGAGAGAGGGTGACAGAGAGAGAAGGGGACAGAGAGAGAGGAGTGCAGAGAGAGCGGTGCAGAGAGAGGGCGAGAGATGGAGTGGGAGAGAGAGGGGGGGACAGAGAGAGAGGGGCATAGAGAGAATCAGAGAGAGTGCTACAGAGAGAGGGGGTGACAAAGAGAGGGGGGACAGAGAGAGGGGTGACAGAGAGGGGGTGGCAGAGAGAGGGGCAGAGAGAGAGGGGTCAGAGCGAGAGGGGGTTTGAGAGAGTGCGACAGAGAGAGGGGGGACAGAGAGAGGGGGGATCAAAGAGGTGGGACATAGAGAGTGCGACAGAGAGACGGGGGAACATAGAGGGGGGACAAAGAGAGGGGGCCAGCGAAAGCGATGAGATAGAGAGGGGGACAGAGAGAGAGGGTGGCAGAGAGAGAGTGGGGCAAAGAGAGGAGGCAGAGAGAGGGGGACAGAGAGAGGGGGGCAGAGAGAGGGGGTGCCAGACAGAGGTGTGACAAAGAGAGGGGAACAGAGAGAGAGGGAGCAGAGAGAGGAGTGGACAGAGAGAGAGGGGACAGAGTAAGAGGGGGACAGAGAGAGGGGGGCACAGAGAGGGGGACAGAAAGAGTTGTGACAGAGAGAGCGGGTCAGAGAGAGGGGGACAGAGAGAGAGGGAGTCAGAGAGAGGGCGACAGAGAGACGGGGGACAGAGAGAGTGGGGAACACAGAGAGGGGGCAGAGAGAGAGGGGGTCAGAGAGAGGGCAGTCGAGAGAGGGGGTGACCGAGAGAGAGGGGGAGAAGAGAGGTGGGACAGAGAGAGTTGTGACAGAGAGAGTGGGATAGAGAGAGAGGGGGCAGCAAGAGAGGGGGCATAGAGAGCGGGACAGAGAGAGGGTGGCAGGGAGAGGGGGAGAGAGAGAGAGGGGACACAGAGAGAGTGGGACACAGAGAGAGAGAGGGACAGAGAGAGGCGAGGATAGAGAGAGAGGGGACAGAGAGAGAGGGGACAGAGAGAGAGGAGGACAGAGAGAGAGGGGTCAGAGAGAGAGGGGCAGAGAGAGAGCGACACAGAGTGAGAGGGGTTCAGAGAGAGGGGGACAGAGAGAGATGGATATAGAGCGGGACAGAGAGAGGGGGACAGAGAGTGGGTGACAGAGAGAGGGCGAGAGAGGGAGGGGAGAGGGAGGGGGGAAGCGAGAGAGGGGCAGAGAGAGGGGCTCAGAGAGAGTGCGACAGAGAGAGGGGGTGACAAAGAGAGGTGGGACAGAGAGAGGGGTGACAACGAGAGGGGGACAGAGAGTGTGGGGGCAGAGAGATAGGGTGGGACAGAGAGAGGGGGGACGGAGAGGGGGTGGCAGAGAGAGGGGGTACAGAGAGAGAGGGGGACAGAGAGAGTGGGGGACAGAGAGAGGGGGACAGAGAGAGAGAGGGGGACGGACACAGATGGGCACAGAGAGAGAGGGGCAGAGAGAGAGGGCGTTAGAGAGAGTGCGACAGAGAGGGGGGGACAGGGAGAGGGGGGACAAAGAGAGGGGGGCAGCGAGAGGGGTGAGATAGAGAGGGGGAGAGAGAGAGAGAGGGTGGCAGAGAGAGGAGGCAGAGAGAGGGGGACAGAGAGAAGGGGGCAGAGAGAGGGGGTGCCAGACATAGGTGTGAAAAAGAGAGGGGGACAGAGAGAGAGGGGAGCAAAGAGAGGGGGTGACAGAGAGAGAATGTTACGGGGGGGGAACAGAGAGAGGAGGGGACAGAGAGAGGGGGGGACAGAGAGAGTTGTGACAGAGAAAGCGGGACAGAGAGACAGGGGGCAGAGAGAGGTAGACAGAGAGAGGGGGAGAGAGAGAGGAAACAGAGAGAGAGAGGGGCAGAGAGAGAGGGGACAGACAGAGTGCGACAGAGAGAGAGGAGTCAGAGAGAGATGGGACAGAGTGAGAGGGGGACGGAGAGAGAGGGGCACAGAAAGAGAGGGGCAGAGAGAGAGAGGGAGTCAGAGATAGGGCGACAGATAGACGGGGGACAGAGAGAGATGAGGACAGAGAGAGGGGGGGACAGAGAGAGCGGGGGACAGAGAGAGAGGGGGACACAGAGAGAGGGGAAGACAGAGAGAGCGGCAGACAGAGAGGGGGTCAGAGAGAGGGCAATCGAGAGAGGGGGGTGACAGAGAGAGAGGGGGAGATGAGAGGCGGGACAGAGAGAGTTGTGACAGAGAGAGTGGGACAGAGAGAGAGGGGGCATAGAGAGCGGGACAGAAAGAGGGGGACAGAGAGAGAGAGGGGGAGAGAGAGAGAGAGGGGACACAGAGAGAGTGGGACAGAGAGAGAGAGGGTCAGAGAGAGGCGAGGACAGAGAGAGAGGGGACAGAGAGAGAGGAGGACAGAGAGAGAGGGGTCAGAGAGAGAGGGGCAGAGAGAGATGGGGTCAGAGAGAGGGCGACAGAGGGGGGGGGACAGAGAGAGGGGGGACAGAGGGAGAGGGGTTCATAGAGAGGGGGGACAGTGAGAGGGGGATATAGAGATGGACAGAGAGAGGGGGACATACAGTGGGTGACAGAGAGAGGGGTACAGAGTGTGGTCGTAGAGGGGATCAGACAGGGGGTCAGAGAGGGGGCGCAGAGAGTGGGGGTACAGTGTGGGGGACAGAGACGGGATCAGAGAGGGGGTCAAAGAGAGGGGGCAGAGAGTAGGGGGATGGAGAGAGTGGAGGACCTAAAGAGAGGGGTACAGGGGCAGAGAGAGGGGGCAGAGAGCGGGCATCAGATAGAGTGGTCAGACAGAGAGAGGGGTACAGAGAGAGAGAGGGGGACAGAGAGAGGGGGGACAAAGAGAGGGGGGACAGAGCGACGGGGGACCGAGAGTGCGGGGACAGAGATTGAGGGAGATAGAGGGGGACAGAGAGGGAGGGGGAACTGAGAGAGAGGGGGAGAGAGAGGGGGGGACAGAGAGAGGGGGACAAAGAGAGGGGGACAGAGAGAGGGGGGCAAAAAGAGGGGGAGGCAGAGGGGGTCAGAGAGCGACGGGGACAAAGAAAGGGGGAGATAGAGGGGGTCAGGGGGAGGGGGAAAGAGAGAAGGGCACAGAGAGATGGGGGACAGAGGGAGAGGGGACAGAGAGAGGGAGGGACGGAGAGAGAGGGGCACAGAGAGAGAGAGGCAGAGAGAGAGGGGGTCAGAGAAAAGGCAATCGAGAGAGGGCGGATAGAGAGAGAGGGGGACAGAGTGAGGTGGGACAGAGAGAGCGGTGAAAGAGAGAGGGGGGCAGAGAGAGGGTAGACGGGGGGGGCGGAGAGAAAGGGGGATCAGAGAGAGAGGGGCAGAGAGTGAGGGGGTCAGAGAGAGGGCAACAGAGAGGGGGGACAGAGAGAGAGGGGGACAGAGAGAGAAGCACACAGAGAGAGAGGGGGACAGAGAGAGAGGGGGAGAGAGAAGGGGGAGACAGAGAGAGAGACGGGGACAGAGAGAGAGGTGCAGAGAGAGAGAGGGTCAGAGGGCAACAGAGAGGGGGGGACAGAGAGAGAGCGGGACAGAGAGAGGGGGGACAGAGAGAGAGGTGGACAGAGAGAGAGGTGGACAGAGAGAGAAGCAGACAGAGAAAGAGGGGACAGGGAGAGAGGGGGGACAGAGAGAGGGGAGAGAGAGGGGGGAGACAGCGAGAGGGGGCAGAGAGAGAGGTGGCAGTTAGAAGGGGACAGAGAGAGTGGGGTTCAGATAGAGGGCGAGAGAGAGGGGGACAGAAAGAGGTGGAGAGAGAGAGGGTGACAGAGAGAGAGGGGGACAGAGACAGTGGGGATCAGAGAGAGAAGGGGACAGAGAGAGGGGGTGAGAGAGTGAGGGGGGTAGAGAGAGAGAGGGGGGGCAGAGAGAGAGGGGGACAGAGTGAGAGGGTGACAGAGAGAGAGGGGACAGAGAGAGTGGGGGACAGAGAGAGAAGGGCAGAGAGAGAGGGGGACAGAGAGAGAAGTGGACAGAGAGGGAGGGGTAGGAGAGTGAGGGGGACAGAGGGAGGGGAGAGAGACACAGGGGTACAGAGAGAGAAGGGGACAGAGAGAGCCGGGCAGAGAGGGAGGTTGACAGAGAGAGAGAGGGGACAGAGAGAGAGGAGGACAGAGAGAGAAGGGCAGAGAGGGGGCGAGTGAGAGGGAGGTGGACAGAGAGAGAAGTGGACAGAGAGAGAGGGGTAGGAGAGTGAGGGGGACAGAGAGAGGGGAGAGAGAGACACAGGGGTACAGAGAGAGAAGGGGACAGAGAGTGTGGGGGACAGATTGAGAAGGGAACAGAGAGAGAAGGGGACAGAGAGAGAGGGGAAGAGAGAGGGCGTCAGAGAGAGAGCGACAGAGAGGGGGGACAGAGAGAGGGGGGACAAAGAGAGGGGGGCACAGCGAGGGTTGACAAAGAATGGAGGACACAGAGAGAGGGAACAGAGAGAGAGGGGGACAGAGAGAGAGGGGCAGAGAGAGAGGGGGACAGAGAGAGGGGGAGAGAGAGAGAGGGTGTGAGACAGAGAGAGGGACAGAGAGAGAGGGGGAGACAGAGGGGGGAGAGAGCGAGGGGGTGGGGCAGAGAGAGAGGTGGCAGGGACAGGGAGACAGTGAGAGTGGTGGTCAGAGAGTGGGCGAGAGGGAGAGGGGAACAGAGAGAGAAGTGGACAGAGAGAGAGGGGGACAGAGAGAAGTTGAGACTGAGAGAGGGTGACAGAGAGAGGGGGGAAAGAGAGAGGTGAGGGTCAGAGGGAGAAGGGGCAGAGAGAGGGGGGAGAGATTGAGGGGGTAGAGAGAGAGGGGGACAGAGATAGAATGACAGAGAGAGAGGGGGACAGAGAGAGAAGTGGACAGAGAGAGAGGAGGGCAGAGAGAGGGGGGCAGAGAGAGGGCGAGAGATAGAGTGGTAGTGAGAGAGAGGGGCAGAGAGCGATGGGCAGAGAGAGGGGTCAGAGAGAGAGGGGGCAAGAGAGAGGGGCAGAAAGAGGTGGACAGAGAGAGAGGGGGGCAGAGAGAGGGGGACAGAGAGAGAGGGGGGGACAGAGAGGGGGCAGAGAGAGGGGGGCAGAGAGAGGGGTGGACAGAGAGAGAGGGGCAGAGAGAGAGGGGATCAGAGAGCGGGCAACCGAGAGAGGGGGTGACAGAGAGAGAGGGGGACAGAGGGGGGGGGGAACAGAGAGAGTTGTGACAGAGAGAGGGGGACAGAGAGGGGGGGGGAGAGAGATGGGACAGACAGAGAGTGGGACAGAGAGAGAGAGGGACAGAGAGAGGTGAGGACAGAGAGAGAGAGGGGGGGGGACAGAGCGAGTGGGGGACAGAGAGACAGGGGTCAGAGAGAGAGACGGGCAGAGAGAGAGAGGGTCAGAGAAAGGGCGACAGAGAGAGGGGGGACAGAGAGAGAGAGGGACAGATAGAGAGGGGGTCTGAGAGAGGGGGACAGACAGAGGGGGATATAGAGAGGGACAGAGAGAGGTGTACAGAGTGGGGGACATAGAGGGGATCAGACAGGGGGTCAGTGAGAAGGGTCAGAGAGTGGGGTACAGAGTGGGGGACAGAGAGGGGATTAGAGAGGGGGTCAGAGAGAGGGGGCAGAGAGTAGGGGGATGGAGAGAGTGGGGTACAGAAAGAGAGGGTTACCGGGGCAGCGAGAGAGCGGTCAGAGAGAGGGCAACAGAGAGGGGGCAGAGAGCGGGGGAGAGAGAGGGACGGGTGAGAGAGAGTGGGGGTCAGAGAGAGGGCGACAGAGAGGGTGGACAGAGAGTGGGGAAGATAGAGAGGGTCAAAAAGAGAAAGACAGAAAGGGAGGGGGTCAGAGAGACAGAGGGGGCAGAGAGAGGGCGACAGGGAGTGGGGGACAGAGAGAGGGGGATAGAAAGAGAGAGGGCAGAGAGGGGTAGAGAGAATGGGCAGAGAGTGGGGGACACAGAGAGGGGGACAGAGCGTGGGGGAGAGTTCAGAGAGAGAGAGGGTAAAGAGAGAGAGAGGGGGACAGAGATGGGGACAAAGAGAGGGGGGACAGAGCGAGTGGGGACAGAGAGAGGGGGGACAGAGAGTGGGGGGACAGAGAGTTGGGGACAGAGAGTGGGGGAGATAGAGTGGGTCGGAGAGAGAGGGGGAACAGAGAGAGAGGGAGACAGAGAGATGGGGACAGAGAAAGGGGGACAAAAAGGGTGGACAGTGAGAGAGGGACGGAAAGAGGGAGAGGTAGAGGGGTCAGTGAGTGACGGGACAGAGAGAGGGGAGGATAGAGGGGGTCAGAGGGAGGGGGAAAGAGACAGGGGCACAGAGAGAGGGGGGGACGGAGAGAGAAGGGCACAGAGAGAGAGGGGCAGAGAGAGTGGGGGTCAGAGAAAGAGCAATCGAGATAGGGGGGATAGAGAGAGAGGGGACAGAGAGAGGGGTGACTGAGAGAGGGGGGCAGAGAAGGGAGCAGAGAGAGGCGGACAGAGAGAGGGGGGACAGAGAGAGAGGGTGGCAGAGAGAAAGGGGGTCAGAGAGAGAGGGGCAGAGAGTGAGGGGTTCAGAGAGTGCGACAGAGAGTAAGGGGGACAGAGAGAGAGGGTAACAGAGAGAGGGGAGGACAGAGAGAGGGGGGGACAGAGAGAGTGGGGGACAGAGAGAGAGAAGGGCAGAGAGAGAGGGGGCAGAGAGAGGGCGAGTGAGAGAGAAGGGGACAGATAAAGAAGTGGACAGAGATAGAGGGGTAGGAGAGGGAGGGGGACAGAGAGAGGGGAGAGAGAGAGGGTACAGAGAGAGAAGCGGACAGAGAGAGTGGGGGACAGAGTGAGAAGGTAACAGAGAGAGAAGGCAACAGAGAGAGGGGGAGAGAGAGAGGGGGGACTGAGAGAGGGGGGACAGAGAGAGAGAGGGGGGCAGAGAGAGAGGGGCAGAGAGAGAGGGACAGAGAGAGGGGGCAGGGATAGGGGGCACAGAGAGAGAGGGGGACAGAGAGAGTGGGGGACAGAGAGAGTGGGGGACAGAGAGAGAGGGGGACAGAGGGGGGCAGAGAGAGAGGGGCAGGGAGAGAGGGGGTCAGAGAGAGAGGGACAGAGAGAGGGAGTCAGACAGAGTGTGACAGAGAGAGGGGGACAGAGAAAGGGGGACAAAGAGACGGGGGCAGAGAGGGGGGTGACAATGAGAGGGAACAGAGAGAGAGGGGGCAGAGAGAGAGGGGGCAGAGATAGGGGGACAGAGAGAGGGTGGCAGAGAGGGGGAGGGACAGAGAGAGAAGGGATAGAGAGGGGGGGGCAGAGAGAGAGGGGCACAGATAGAGAGGGAAAGAGAGAGAGGGAGTCCGAGAGAGGGGCGACAGAGAGACGGGAGACAGAGAGAGACGTGGACAGAGAGAGAGGAGTAGGGGAGAGAGGGGGACAGAGTGAGGGGAGAGAGAGAGAGGAGGGTGCAGAGAGAGAAGGGGACAGAGAGAGTGGGGGACAGAGTGAGAAGTGAACAGAGAGAGAAGGGGACAGAGAGAGAGGGGGACAGAGAGAGAGGGAGAGAGAGAGGCTGACAGAGAGAGAGGGGGATAGAGAGAGAGAGGGTGACAGAGAGCGAGGGTGGACAGAGAGAGAGGAGGGCAGAGAGAGAGGGGGACAGAGAGAGGGCGAGAGAAAGGGGGAGAGAGTGAGAGGGGGACAGGGAGAGAGAGAGAGGCAGAGACAGGGGGTCAGAGAGAGTGCGACAGAGGGGGGGACAGAGAAAGTGGGGGACAAAGACAGCGGGTGTCAGAGAGAGGGCGTCAGAGAGTGGTGGACAGAGAGGGGGAACAGGAGAGAGAGGAGGGCAGAGAGAGAGAGGGACAGAGAGAGGGCGAGAGAGAGAGAGGGGGACAGAGAGTGGGGAACAGAGAGAGGGGAGGACAGAGAGAGAGAGGGGACAGAGAGTGTGGGGGACAGAGAGAGAGGGGCAGAGAGAGAGGGTGTCAGAGAGAGGGCATCAGAGAGGGGGGAACAGAGAGAGACGGGAGAGAGGGGGGGATACAGAGAGAAGGGGAGAGATAGAGAGGGTGATAGACAGAGTGGGGGACAGAGAGAGGGGGGACAGAGAGAGGGGGACAGAGTGAGAGAGGGGGGACGGAGAGAGAGGGGCACAGAGAGAGAGGGGCAGAGAGAGAGGGGGTCAGAGAGAGAGGGGGTTAGAGAGTGTGCGACAGAGGGGGGGGCGGACGGGGGGGTCAAAGAGAGGTGGGACAGAGAGAGTGCGATAGAGAGACGGGGGTACAGAGGGGGGGACAAAGAGAGGGGGGCAGCGAGAGAGGTGAGATAGAGAGGGGGACAGAGAGAGAGGGTGGCAAAGAGAGAGGGGGCAGAGAGAGGGGGGCAGAGAGAGGGGGTGCCAGACAGAGGTGTGACAAAGAGAGGGGGAGAGAGAGAGAGGGGAGCAGAGAGAGGCGGGTACAGAGAGAGAATGTGACGGGGGGGTGGAACAGAGAGAGGAGGGGACAGAGAGAGGGGACAGAGAGAGGGGGGACAGAGAGAGGGGGAGAGAGAGAGGAAACAGAGACAGAGAGGGACAGAGAGAGAGGGGACAGAGACAGTGGGACAGAGAGAGGGGGAGAGAGAGAGGAAACAGAGAGAGAGAGGGACAGAGAGTGGCGAGGACAGCGAGAGAGGGGACAGAGAGAGAGGGGGACAGAGAGAGAGAGGGGTCAGAGAGAGATGGGACAGAGTGAGTGGGGGACGGAGAGAGAGGGGCACAGAGAGGGAGGGGTCAGAGAGGGGGCAATCGAGAGAGGGGATGACAGAGAGAGAGGGTGACAGAGAGAGAGGGGACAGAGAGAGTGGGGGACTGAGAAAGAAGGGCAGAGAGAGAGGGGGACAGAGAGAGAAGTGGACAGAGAGGGAGGGGTACGAGAGTGAGGGGGACAGAGAGAGGGGAGAGAGACACAGGGGTACAG
>NC_092762.1:25433473-25468473 GCF_047496795.1 Chiloscyllium punctatum
TATCCCCCTCTCCATGTCCCTTCTCTCTGACCCCCTCGAGCTCCCTCACTCTCTGTGCCCCTCTCTCTGTCGCCCTCTCTCTGCTCCCCCTCTCTCGTTCCCCTCTCTCTCTGCCCCCCTCTCTCACTGCATCCCCCCTCTCTCTGCCCCCTCACTCTGTGCCCCTCTGTCTGCCCCAATCTCTCTCTGCCCCCGCTCTCTCTGGCTCCCTCACTGTCCCCCTCCAGCTGCCCCATCTCTCTCTGTCCCCCCTCCCTCTGCCCCCCCCTCTCTGACCCCCCTCTCTCTGTCCCCCCCTCTCTGTCCCCCTCTCCCTCTGTGTCCGCTCTCTCTGACCGCATCTATCTCCCCCACTGGTTGTCCCCCTCTCTTTGTACCCCCTCACTGCCCCCACTCTCTCTCCCCCCTCTCTCTGTCCCCCTCACACTGACTCCCTCTATATCCCCCACTCTCTGACCCCTCTCACTCTGTCCCCTCTCTCACTTTCCCCTCTCTCTCTCTGTCACCCCTCTCTCTGTCCACCCCTCTCTCTGTCCCCCCTATCTCTGTCCCCCTCTCTGTCTGTCCCCCCCTCTCTCTGACACCCTCCCTCTCTTACCCCCTCTCTCCATGTCCTCCTCTCTCTGTCGCCCTCTCTCTGATTCCCTCTCTTTACCGCACTCTGTACCTCTCCCTCTGTCTCACTCTCTCTGTCGCCATCTCTCTGTCCCCCCCTCTCTGTCTCCCCCTTTCTCTGTCCCCCTCTCTCTCTGACCCCCTCTCTCTCTGAACCCCCCTCTCTCTGCCCCATCTCTCTCTGTCCTCCTCTCTCTTTCCCCCTCTCTCTGACTCTCTCTCTTTTCCCCACTCTGTATCCCTCTCTCTGTCGACCACTCTCTGTCCCTCTCTCTCTGTCCCCCTCTATATCCCCCTCTCCATGTCCCTTCTCTCTGACCCCCTCGAGCTCCCTCACTCTCTGTGCCCCTCTCTCTGTAGCCCTCCCTCTGCTCTCCCTCTCTCGTTCCCCTCTCTCTCTGCCCCCCTCTCTCACTGCATCCCCCCTCTCTCTCCCCTCACTCTGTGCCCCTCTGTCTGCCCCCATCTCTCTCTGCCCCCTCTCTCTCTGGCTCCTCACTGTCCCCCTCTAGCTGCCCCATCTCTCTCTGTCCCCCCTCCCTCTGCCCCGCCTCTCTGACCCCCCCTCTCTCTGTCCCACCCCTCTCTGTCCCCCTCTCCCTCTGTGTCCGCTCTCTCTGACCGCATCTATCTCCCCCACTGGTTGTCCCCCTCTCTCTGTACCCCCTCACTGCCCCCACTCTCTCTCCCCCCTCTCTCTGTCCCCCTCACACTGGCCCCTCTCTCTGTCCCCTCTCACTGACTCCATCTATATCCCCCACTCTCTGACCCCTCTCGCTCTGTCCCCTCTCTCACTTTCCCCTCTCTCTCTCTGTCCCCCCTTTCTCTGTCCCCCTCTCTGTCTGTCCCCCTCTCTCTCTGACACCCTCCCTCTCTTACCCCTTCTCTCCATGTCCTCCTCTCTCTGTCGCCCTCTCTCTGATTCCCTCTCTTTACCGCACTCTGTACCTCTCTCTCTGTCTCACTCTCTCTGTCGCCATCTCTCTGTCCCCCCCTCTCTGTCTCCCCCTTTCTCTGTCCCCTCTCTCTCTGACCCCCTCTCTCTCTGAACCCCCCTCTCTCTGCCCCGATCTCTCTCTGTCCTCCTCTCTCTTTCCACCTCTCTCTGACTCTCTCTCTTTTCCCCACTCTGTATCCCTCTCTCTGTCCCCCACTCTCTGTCCCTCTCTCTCTGTCCCCCTCTCTGTCCCCCTCTATATCCCCCTGGCTCTGTCCCCCTCTCTCTGACAAACTCTATCTCCCCACTCTCTGTGCCCCTCACTCTGTCGCCCTCTTTCTGCCCCCTCTCTCTCTGCCCCCATGTGTCTCTGCCCCTCTCTCTCTGTCGCCCTCTCTCTGCCCCCTCTCTCCCTGTCCTCCTCTCTCTCTGCCCCCCTCTCTCTCTGTCTCCCCCCCCCTCTGTCGCCATCTCTCTGCCCCCTCTCTCACTGTCTCCCTCTCTCTCTCAGCCCCTCTCTCGCTGTCCCCCTCTATATCCCCCTCTCTCTGTCCCCTCTCTCTGTCGCCCTCTCTCTGCTCCCACTCTCTCTTTCCCCTCTCTCTCTCTGCACCCCTCTCTCTCTGCCTCCCTCACTGTCCCCCTCTGTCTGCCCCAATCTCTCTGTGTCACCCCTCTCTCTGTCCAACCCTCTCTGACCCCCCTCTCTCTGTCCCCCCTCTCTATGTCCCCCTCTCTCTCTGTGCCCCCTCTCTCTGACCCCACCTAACTCCTCCACTGTCTGTCCCACTCTCTCTGTCGCCCTCTCTCTGACCCCCACTCTCTCCCACCCGCCTCTCTCTGTACCCCCTCACTGCCCCCACTGTCTGTCCCCCTCTCACTGACTCCCTCTATCTCCCCCACTCTCTGTCCCCTCTCTCATTCGCGATCTCTCTCTAAACCCTCTCCCTCTGTCACCCCTCTCTCTGTCCACCCCTCTCTCTCTCCCCCTCGCTCTCTGCCCCCCCTCTCTGTGTTCCCCCTTTCTCTGTCCCCCCTCTCTCTGCCCCCTTTCTGTCACCGTCTCTCTGTCCCTCCTCTATCTGACGCCTTCTGTCTGCCCCTCTCTCTTCCCCCCCCCGTCCCACTCTCTCTGTCCTGCCTCTCTCTGACCCCTCTCTGTCCCCCTGTCTCTCTGTCCCCCTCTCTCTGTCCCCCCTCTCTGTCCCGCCTCAATCTGCCCACCCTCTCTGTCGCCCTCTCTCAGTCGTCCTCTCTCTGTCCACCTCTCTCTCTGCCCCCTCTCTCTCTGTCTCCCTCTCTCTCTCACCCCCTCTCTCGCTGTCCCCCTCTATATCCCCCTCTCTCTGTCCCCTCTCTCTAACCCCCTCGAGCTCTCCCACTCTCTGTGCCCCTCTCTCTGTCGTCCTCTCTCTGCTCCCTCTCTCTCTTTCCCCGCTCTCTCTGTGTCCCCTCTCTCTGACCACATCTATCTCCCCCACTGTCTGTCCCCCTATCTCTGTAGCCCTCTCTCTGACCCCACTCTCTCCCACCCGCCTCTCTCTGTACCCCTCACTGCTCACACTGTCTGTCCCCCCCCTCTCTCTGTCCCCCACTCTCTGTCCCCTCTCTCTGTCGCCCTCTCACTCTATCCCCTCTCTCTGTCACCCCTCTCTCTGTCCACCCCCTCTCTGCCCCCCTCTCTGTGTTCCCCCTTTCTCTGTCCCCCGTCTCTCTGTCCCCCTCTCTCTGTCCCCCCTCTCTGTCCCGCCTCAATCTGTCCACCCTCTCTGTCGCCCTCTCTCAGTCGTCCTCTCTCTGTCCTCCTCTCTCTCTGTCTCCTGTCTCTCTATCCCCCTCTATCTGTCCCCCTGTCTCTCTGCCCCTGTCTCTCTGTCCACCCTCTCTCAGTCTGCCCTCTGTCTGACCCCAACTGTCTCCCCCACTGTCTGTCCCCTTTCTCTCTGTCCTATCTATCTCTGTAGCCCGTCTCTCTGACCCCATCTATCTCACCCACTGTCTGTCCCCTCTCTCTATCTCCCTTTCTCTCTGTCCCCTCTCTCTGTCCCCACCGTCTCTGTCCCCCTTGTCTCTGTCCCCCCTCTCTCTGTCCCCCCAGTCCCACTCTATCTGTCCTGTCTCTCTCTGACCCCTCTCTGTCACCGTATCTCTATACCGCCTCTCTCTGTCCCCCTCTCTCTCTGTCCTGCTCTCTCTGTCCACCTCTCCCTCTGTCCCCTTCTCTATCTGTCCCTCTCTCTCTGTCGTCCTCTCTCTGCCCCCTCTGTCACCTCTCTCTGTGTCCCCGTCTCTCTGTCCCCACTCTCTCTCTGTTTCCTCTCTCTCTCTGCCCCATGCTCTCTCTGTCCCCATCTCTTTCTGTCCCCCCTCTCTATCCCTCCTCTCTCCGTCCACTCCATCTCCGTCCATCCCACTTTCTCTGTCTCCCTCTCTCTGTCCCCTCTATCTCTCATCCGCTCTCTGCCCTCTCCTCTCTGCCGCCCTCTCTCTGCTCCGTCTGTCTCTGCCCCCTCTCTGAACCCCTTTCTCTCTGTCCCCCACTCTCTCCATCCCCTCCTCTCTGTACCCCCTCACTCTCCCCCACTCTCTCTCCCCCTCTCTCTGTCCCCCTCTATATCCCCCTGCCTCTGTGCACCTCTCTCTGTCCCCTCTCTCTCTGTCCCCTCTCTCTCTGTCCCCGTCTATCTCCCCCACACTCTGTCACCCACTCTCTGTCCCCCACTCACTGTCCCTCACTTTATTCCCCTTTCTCTGTCCCCCTCTCCCTGTCCCTCTCTCTCTGACCCCCTCTCTCTACCCCACTCTCTCTCCCCCTCTCTCTGTCCCCGTCTATCTCCCCCACTCTCTGTCACCCACTCTCTGTCCCCCACTCACTGTCCCTCACTTTATTCCCCTTTCTCTGTCCCCCTCTCCCTGTCCCCCTCTCTCTGACCCCCTCTAACTCCCCCTCTTTTTTGTCCCCCTCTCTCTGTCCCCCTCTCTCGATGTCCACCCTCTCTCTGTCCCCCTCTTTCTGTCGTCCTCTCTCTGCCCCCTCTCTGTCACCTCACTCTGTGTCCCCGTCTCTCTGTCCCCACTCTCTCTTTTTCCTCTCTCTCTCTGTCCCCATGCTCTCTCTGTCCCCATCTCTTTCTGTCCCCCCTCTCTATCCCTCCTCTCTCCGTCCACTCCATCTCCGTCCATCCCACTTTCTCTGTCCCCCTCTCTCTGTCCCCTCTATCTCTCACCCGCTCTCTGCCCTCCCCTCTCTGCCGCCCTCTCTCTGCTCCGGCTGTCTGCCCCCTCTCTGAACCCCTCTCTCTCTGTCCCCCACTCTCTCCATCCCCTCCTCTCTGTACCCCTCTCTCTGAACCCCTCTCTCTCCACCACTCTCTCTCCCCCTCTCTCTGTCCCCCTCTATATCCCCATGCTTCTGTCCACCTCTCTCTGTCCCCTCGTTCTCTGTCCCCTCTCCCTCTGTCCCCGTCTATCTCCCCCACTCACTGTCCCCCACTTCTTTCCCCTTTCTCTGTCCCCCTTTCTCGGACCCCCTCTAACTCCCCCTCTTTTTGTCCCCCTCTGTCTGTCCCCCACACTCTGTACCCCTCCCTCTGTCCCCTTCTCACTGAAACCATCTATCTCCTCCACTCACTCTGCTCCTCTCTGTCCCCCTCCCTTTGACTACCTCTATCTCCCCCTCTCACTGTCCCACTCTCTCTCCCACCCGCCTCTCTATCCCTCCTTTTGTACCCCCCCCCCCTCTCTCTCTATCACTCTGTCTCTCTGTCTGGCTCTCTCTGTTCGCCCTATCTCTGTCCCCCTCTCTCTCCCACCCGCCTCTCTCAGACCCCCTCTCTCTCCCACCCGCCTCTCTCTATGTGTCCCCTCTCTCTGACCCCATCTATCTCCCCCACTGTCTATCCCCCTCTCTCTGTAGCCCTCTCTCTGACCCCCACTCTCCAACCCGCCTCTCCCTGAACCCCCTCACTGCCCCCACTCTCTGTCCCCCTCTCTCTGGCCCCTCTCTCTGTCCCCCTCTCACTGACTCCCTCTATCTCCCCCACTCTCTGTCCCCTCTCTCTCTCTAGCCCTCTCTTTCTGTCATCCCTCTCTCTGTCCACCCCTCTCTCTGTCCATCCCCTCTCTCTGCCCCCCTCTCTCTCTGTCCCCCGCCCTCTCTGTCCCTCTCGCTCTCTGCCCCCTCTCTGTTTTCCCCTTTCTCTGCCCCCACCTCTTGCCCTCTCTCTGCTCCCTCTCTGTTGCCCTCTCTCTGCCACCGCTCTGTAACCGTCTCTCTGTCCCTTATCCTCTCTTACGCTCTCTGTCTGCCCCTCTCTCTGTCGCCCCCGTCCCACTCTCTCTGTCCTCCCTCTCTCTGACCCTCTCTCTCTCTGTCCCCCTGTGTCTCTGTTCCCTCTCTCTCTGTCCCTCCCGTCTCTGTCCGCCTCTCTCTCCCACCCGTCTCTCTCGGCCCCTCTCTCTACCTACCCGCCTCTCTCTGTTCCTCCCTCTCTCTGTCCCCCTCTCTATCACCTCTCTCTGTGTCCCCGTCTCTCTGTCCCCACTCTCTCTGTTCCCTCTCTCTCTGTCCCCATGCTCTCTCTGTCCCCATCTCTTTCTGTCCCCTCTCTCTTTCCCTCCTCTCTCTCTGTCCACTCCCGCTCCGTCCAGCCCCTCTCTCTGTCGCCTTCTCTCTGTCCCACTCTCTCTGACTCCCTCTCTCTGAACGTCTCTCTCTGACCCTCTCTCTGTACCTCTCTCTCTGTCCCCCACTCTCTGTCCTCCCTCCCTCTGTCCCCCGCTCTCTGTCGCACTCTTTCTTTCCTCCTTCTCTCTGTCACCCCTCTCGTTCCCCTCCTCTCTCTCTCTCTGTGCCCCTCTCTCTCTCTGTCCCCCTCTCTCTCTGTTCCCCTCTCTCTCTGTTCCCCTCTCTCTGACCCCTATTTCTCCCCCACTCTCTCTCCCCTTTCTCTCTGCCCCCCTTCACTCTGTCCCCCCCCACCTGTCTCTGTCCCCCACCTCTCTGTCCCCCCTCTGTCTGTCCCCTCTCTCTCTGTCCCCCTCTCTCTGACCCCCTCTCTCTGACACTCTCTCTTTCCCCCACTCTGTACCCCTCTCTGTGTCCCCCTCTCTCTGTCCCACTCTATCTGTCCCCCTCTATCTACCCCTCTCTCTGTCCCCTCTCTCTCTGTCTCCTTTTCCCTGTCCCCACTCTCTCTGTCCCTCTCTCTCTGCCCCCCCTCTCTGTCCCCCTCTCTCTGTAGCCCTCTCTCTCCCCCTCTCTCTCCCCCACTCTGTACCCCTCTCTCTGTCCCCCACTCTCTGTCACCCCTCCATCTCCCCATCTCTCTGTCCCCCTCTGTCTGCCCCCTCTCTGTCACCTTCTCTCTGTCCCCCCTACCTCTGTCCCCAACTCTCTGTTCGCGCTCTCTCTGTCACTGCTCTCTCTCTCTGTCCCCCTCTCTCTCTGACCCCTCTCTCTGTCCCCCCCTCTCTCTGTTCCCTCTCTCTGTCCTCTCTCTCTGTCCACCCTCTCTCCGTCCCCCTTCATTCTGTGACCCTTCTCTCTGTCCCCTTCTCTCTGTCCCCTTGTATCTGTCCCCTTCTCTCTGTCCACCTTCTCTTTGTCCCCCTCTCTCTGTCCACCTCTCTCTCTGTTCCCTCTCTCTGTCCTCTCTCTATCTGTCCATCCTCTCTCTGTCCCCCTTCATTCTGTCCCCCTTCTCTCTGTCCCCTTCTCTCTGTCCCCTTGTATCTGTCCCCTTCTCTCTGTCGCACTTCACTCTGTCCCCCTCTCACTGCCCCCACTCTGTCACCATCTCTCTATCCCCTCTCTCTCTGTCCCTCTCTCTCTGCCCCCTCTCCCTCTGTCCCGCTCTTTCTTTCATCCTCTCTCTGCCCCCCCAAAATCTCTGCCCCCGTCCCCTTCTCTCTTTCGCCCTCTTTCTGCCTCCTCTCTGTCACCGTCTCTCTGTCCCCCCTCCCTCTCTACCCCTCCCTCTATCCCCCCTCTCTCCGTCCCCTTCTCTCTGTCCCACCTCTCTCTGTTCTCCCTCTCTCGGTTCCCCCTCTCTCTGTTCCTTCTCTCTCTGCCCCCTCTCTCTCTGCCTCCTCTCTCTGCCCCCTCTCTCTTTGCCCCAACTCTCTCTGCCCCGTCTCTCTGGCCCCTCTCTCTGCTCCCCTCTCTCTCAGCCCCCCCCCCTCTCTCTGTCCTCTTTCTCTCTGTCGCCCTCTCTCTGTCGCCCTGTCTCTGACCCCCACTCTCTGTACCCCTCTGTCTGTCACCCTCTTTTTAACTCCTCTCTCCGTCCCCCTCTCTCTCCCAACCGCCTCTCTCAACCCCACCTCTTTGTCCCCCTCTCTCTGTTCCCCCTCTCTCTGTCCCCCTCTCTCTCCTACCCGCCTCTCTCTGACCCCCTCGCTCCCACCCGCCACTCTCTGTCCCCCTCTCTCTCTGTCCCCGTCTCTCTCTGCCCCTCTCTCTGTCCTGCTCTTTCTGTTTCCCCTCTCTCAGTCCCCCTCTCTCTGTCCCCTATCTCTCTCCCCCACTCTCTGCCCCCTCGCTGTTGCCCTCTCTCTGCCCCTTCTCTCTGCCCCCCTCTCTGTACCCACCTCTCTCTGTTCCCCTCTCTCTCTCTGTCCCCCACTCTCTCCATCCCCCCACTCTCTGTCCCCCTCTCTCTCTACCCCACTCTGCACACCTCTCTCTGCCCCTCTCTCTGTGACCCCCTCTGTCTCCCCCACTCTCTGTGGCCCACTTTCTGTCGCCCTCTCTCTGACCCCCTCGCTCTCTGCCCCCCTCATTCTGTCCCACTCTGTCTGCACCATCACTCTCTTCCCCACTCTCTCTGGCCCCCTCACTCTCTGCCCCCTTCTCTCTCTGTCCCCTCTCTCTGTCGCCCTCTCTCTGGGACCCCTCTCTCTGTCCTCCTCTCTCTCTGTTCCCCTCTCTCTGACACCTCTTTCTGCCCCCTCTCTCTCTGTCCCTCTCTCTCTATGTCCCCCTCACTCTGCCAAATCTTTCTCTGCCCCTCTCACTCTGTCCCCCTCTCTCTCTTCCCCCCTCTCTCTGTCCCCCCTCCCTCTGTCCCCCCATCTCTCTGTCCACCTCTCTCTCTGTCCCCCTCTCTCTCTGATCCTCTCTCTCTCTCTGACGCCCTCTCTCTCTGACCCCCGTCTCCGTCCCCCTTTCTCTGTCCCCCTCTCTCTGTATCCCCCTCTCTCGTCACCCTGTCTCTCTCTCTCCCCCCTCTCTCTGTCGTCCTCTCTCTATGTCCACCTTTCTCTCTGCCCCCTTCTCTCTCCGTACCCCTCTCTCCCTGACCCCCTCTCTCTCGGTCACCCTCTCTCTCCCCCTCTCTCTGTCACCCCTCTCTCCGTCCCCTTCTCTACTGTCCCCCCTCTCTCTGACCCCATCTATTTCCCCCACTATCTGGCCCTCTCTCTCTGTCACCCCTCTCTCTGTCCCCTTCTCTCTGTCCCCCCTCTCTCTGACCCCATCTATCTCGCCCACTGTCTGTCCCCCTCTCTCTGTCACCCTTTCTCTGTCCCCCCTCTCTCTGACCCCATCTATTTCCCCCACTGTCTGGCGCCCTCTCTCTGTCAGCCCTCTCTCTGTCCCCTTCTCTCTGTCCCCCCTCTCTCTGACCCCATCTATCTCGCCCACTGTCTGTCCCGCTTTCTCTGTCACCCTTTTTCTGACCCCCACTCTCTCCCAAACCCTTGTCTCTGTGCCCCCTCTCTCTTCCCCCCTCTCTGTGCCCCCTCTCTTCCCCCCCTCTCTGTGCCCACCTCTCTGTCACCCCCTGTCTGTACCCCCTGTGTCTGTCCCCCTCTCTCTGGCCCCCCTCGCTGTTCCCCCTCTCTGACTCCCTCTATCTCTCCCACTCTTTGTCCCCTCTCTCTCTGTCACCCCTCTCTCTTTCCCCCGCTTTCTGTCCCCCTCACTCTGTCCCTATCTCTCTGTCACCCTCTCTCTAACCCTTCTCACTCTGCCTCTCTCACTCTGCCACTCTTACTCTGCCCCCTCTCTCTCTGTCCCCTCTCTCACTGTCCCCCTCCCTGTTTTCCCCCTTTCTCTGTCCCCCTCTCTCTCTCGCCCTCTCTCTGCCCACTCTCTGTCGCCCTCTCTATCCCACCTCCCTGTCACCGTCTCTCTGTCCCCCCTCCCTCTGTTCCCCTCTCTCTGTCCCAACCGTCCCCCTCTCTCTGACGCCCTTTTTCTGCCCCCTCTCTCTTCCTCGCTCTCAGGCCCCCTCTCTCTCTGTCCCTCCTATCTCTGACCCCATCTCTCTCTGTGCCGCTGTCTCCATGTCCCCCTCTCTGTGCCCCCCCTCTCTGACCCCCCTCTCTCTGTCCCCTCCTCATTCTGTCCCACCCCTCTCTCTGTCCCCCCTCTCTCTGTCCCCTTCTCTCTCTGTCCCACTCTCTCTCTGTCCCCCACTCTCTGTCCCCATTCTCTGTCCCCACTCCCTCTGACCACCTCTCTCTGTCGCCCTCGCTCTGTCCACCTCTCTCTACCCCCTCTCTGTCCCCACTCGATCTCTTCCCTTCTCTCTGTCCCCCTCTCTCTGTCACCTCTCTCTCTCCCTCGCTCTCTCACCCATCTCTCAGTTCACCGATTCTCTGTCCCGCTCTCTCTGTCACCCTCTCTCTGCCCCCTCTCTGTCGCCCTCTCCGTGCCCCCCTCTCTCTGCCTCCCTCTCTCCGACCCCCCTTCTCTCTGTCGCCCTATCTCTGCCCCGTCTCTCAGTCACCCTCTCTCTCTCTGCCACCCCTCTCTATCTGTTCCCCCTCTCTCTGTCCCCCTTCTATGTTCTGCCTATATTAGTCCATCCTCTCTGCCCCCCTCTCTCTGACCCCCCTCCTCTCTCTGTTCCCCTCTCCCTCTGTTCCCCTCTCTCTCTGTCCCCCTCTCTCTCTATCACTCTCTCTGCCCCCTCTCTCTCTCTGTCCCCCTCTCTCTCTGTTCCACTCTCTCTCTGTTCCTTCTGACTCTGTTCTAACCCTTCTAACTCTGCCTCTCTCACTCTGCCACTCTTACTCTCCCCCCTCTCTCTCTCGCCCCCGCTCTCTCTGTCCCCTCTCTCTCTGTCCTCCTCTCTGTGTTCCCCCTTTCTCTGTCCCCCTCTCTCTCTCGCCGTCTCTCTGCCCACTCTCTGTCGCCCTCTCTATGCCACCTCCCTGACACCGTCTCTCTGTCCCCCCTCCCTCTGTCCCGCTCTCTCTGTCCCACCCGTCCCCCCTCTCTCTGACACCCTCTTTCTCCCCCACTCTCTGTGCCCCACTCTCTGTCGCCCTCTCTCTGCCCCCTCGCTCTCTGCCCCCCTCACTCTGTCCCACTCTGTCTGCCCCATCACTCTCTTCCCCTCTCTCTCTGTCCCCCTCACTCTCTGCCCCCTTCTCTCTCTGTCCCCTCTCTCTGTGCCCCCTCTCTCTCTGTCCTCCTCTCTCTCTGTTCCCCTCTCTCTGACACCTCTTTCTGCCCCCTCTCTCTCTGTCCCTCTCTCTCTGTGTCCCCTCACTCTGCCCCATCTTTCTCTGCCCCTCTCACTCTGTCCCCCTCTCTCTCTGTTCCCCCTCTCTCTCTGTCCCCCCCTCTCTCTGTCCCCCCTCTTTCTGACCCCCGTCTCTCTGTCCTCCCATCTCTCTGTCCCCCTCTCTCTCTGTCCCGCTCTCTCTGTGTCCCCCTCACTCTGCCCCATCTTTCTCTGCCCCTCTCACTCTGTCCACCTCTCTCTCTGTTTCCCCTCTCTCTCTGTCCCCCTCTCTCTCTGTGCCCCCTCTCTCTGACCCCCCTCTTTCTGTCCTCCCTTCTCTCTGTCCCCCTCTCTCTCTGTCCCCCTCTCTCTCTGATCTCCTCTCTCTGTGACCCCTCTCTCTGTGACCCCTCTCTCTGTCCACCCCTCTCTCTGTCCACCCCCTCTCTCTGTTCCCCCTCTCTCTGTCCCCCTCTCTCTCTGTCCCCCGCGCTCTCTGTCCCCCTCGCTCTCTGCCCCCTCTCTGTTTTCCCCTTTCTCTGCCCCCCACCTCTTGCCCTCTCTCTGCTCCCTCTCTGTTGCCCTCTCTCTGCCACCTCTCTGTCACCGTCTCTCTGTCCCTTCTCCTCTCTTACGCTCTCTGTCTGCCCCTCTCTCTGTCGCCCCCGTCCCACTCTCTCTGTCCTCCCTCTCTCTGACCCCTCTCTGTCCCCCTGTCTCTCTGTCCCCGTCTCTCTCTCCCACCTCTCTGTCCGACCTCTATCTGTCCACCCTCTCTGTCCCCTCTCTCTATCCGCCCTCTCTGTCCCCCTCTCTCTCTGTCACCTCTCTCTGTCCCCCCGTCTCTGTCCCCCTTGTCTCTGTTCCCTCTCTCTGTCCCCCCTAGTCCCACTCTATCTGTCCTGCCTCTCTCTCACCCCTCTCTGTCACCGTATCTCTGTACCCCCTCTCCCTGTCCCCCCTCTCTCTGCCCCCTCTCTGTTTTTGTCCCACTCTCTTCTGTCCACCTCTCTCTGTCCACCTCTCTCTCTGTCCCCCCCTCTCTCTCTCCCCCCTGTCTCTCTGTCCCCATCTCTCTGTCGCCCACTCTCTGCCCCCTCTCTGTCACCTCTCTCTGTGTCCCCGTCTCTCTGTCCCCACTCTCTCTGTTTCCTCTCTCTCTCTGTCCCATGCTCTCTCTGTCCCCATCTCTTTCTGTCCCCCCTCTCTATCCCTCCTCTCTCCGTCCACTCCCTCTCCGTCCATCCCCCTCTCTCTGACCACCTCTCTCTGACCCATTCTCTGTACCCCTCTCTCTGTCATCCCCTCCCTCTGTCCCCGTCTCTCTGTCGCACTCTTTCTGCCCCATCTCTGTCACCATTCTCTCTGTCCCCGTCTCTCTGTCCCCGTGCTCTCTCTGCCCCCAACTCTTACTGTCACCCCTCTGTCCCTCCTCTCTCTGTCCTCTCCCTCTGTCCGCACCTTCTCTGGCACCGTCTCTCTCACCCCCTCTCTCTGTCCTCCTCTCTCTCTCTGACCATCTCTCTCTCTGTCCCCCTCTCTCTCTGTTCCCTCTCTCTCTGTCCCTCCCGACTCTGTCTGCCTCTCTCTCCCACCCGTCTCTCTCTGCCCCTCTATCTACCTACCCGCCTCTCGCTGTCCCTCCCTCTCTCTGTCCCCCTCTCTATCACCTCTCTCTGTGTCCCCGTCTCTCTGTCCCCACACTCTCTGTTCCCTCTCTCTGTGTCCCCCTCTCTCTGACACCCTCTCTCTGACCCCCTCTCTCTGACCCTCTCTCTGTACCTCTCTCTCTGTCCCCAACTCTCTGTCCTCCCTCCCTCTGTCCCCCGCTCTCTGTCGCACTCTTTCTGTCCCCCTTCTCTCTGTCACCCCTCTCGGTCCCCTCCTCTCTCTCTCTCTGTGCCCCTCTCTCTCTCTGTCCCCCCTCTCTCTGTTCCCCTCTCTCTCTGTTCCCCTCTCTCTGACCCCCTCTTTCTCCCCCACTCTCTCTCCCCTCTCTCTCTCCCCTCTCTCTCTGTCCCCCTTCACTCGGTTCCCCCCGCACCTGTCTCTGTCCCCCACCTCTCTGTCCCCCCTCTGTCTGTCCCCTCTCTCTCTGTCCCACACTCTCTCTCTCTCTGTCCCCCTCTCTCTGTCCCTCTCTCTCTGACCCACTCTCTCTGACACCCTCTCTTTCCCCCACTCTGTACCCCTCGTGAACCCCTCTCTCTGTCCCACTCTATCTGTCCCCCTCTATCTACCCCTCTCTCTCTGTCCCCTCTCTCTGTCTCCTTTTCCCTGTCCCCACTCTCCCTGTCCCCCCTCTCTCTGTCCCCCCTCTCTGTCCCCCTCTCTCTGTAGCCCTCTCTCTCTCCCCCTCTCTCTCCCCCACTCTCTACCCCTCTCTCTGTCCCCCACTCTCTGTCACCCCTCCATCTCCCCATCTCTCTGTCCCCCTCTGTCTGCCCCCTCTCTGTCACCTTCTCTCTGTCCCCCCTCCCTCTGTCCCCAACTCTCTGTTCGCGCTCTCTCTGTCCCTGCTCTCTCTCTCTCTGTCCCCCTCTCTATCTGACCCCTCTCTCTGTCCCCCTCTCTCTCTGTTCCCTCTCTCTGTCCTCTCTCTCTGTCCACCCTCTCTCTGTCCCCCTTCATTCTGTGACCCTTCTCTCTGTCCCCTTCTCTCTGTCCCCTTGTATCTGTCCCCTTCTCTCTGTCCACCTTCTCTTTGTCCCGCTCTCTCTGTCCCCCTTCTCTCTGTCGCACTTCACTCTGTCCCCCTCTCACTGCCCCCACTCTGTCACCATCTCTCTGTCACCTCTCTCTCTGTCCCTCCCTCTCTGCCCTCTCTCCCTCTGTCCCGCTCTTTCTTTCATCCTCTCTCTGGCCCCCCAACTCTCTGCCCCCGTCCCCTTCTCTCTGCCGCCCTCTTTCTGCCTCCTCTCTCTCACCGTCTCTCTGTCCCCCCTCCCTCTCTATCCCACTCTCTATCCCCCCTCTCTCCGTCCCTCTCTCTCTGTCCCACATCTCTCTGTTCTCACTCTCTCTGTTCCCCCTCTCCCTGTTCCCCCTCTCTCTGCCCCCTCTCTCTCTGCCCCCTCTCTCTCTGCCTCCTCTCTCTGCCCCCTCCCTCTCTGCCCCCACTCTCTCTGCCCCGTCTCTCTGCCCCCTCTCTCTGCTCCCCTCTCTCTCAGCCCCCCCTCTCTCTCCCTCTGTCCTCCTTCTCTCTGTCGCCCTCTCTCTGTCGCCCTGTCTCTGACCCCCACTCTCTGTATCCCTCTGTCTGTCACCCTCTTTTTAACCCCTCTCTCGGTCCCCCTCTCTCTCCCAACCGCCTCTCTCAACCACACCTCTTTGTCCCCCTCTCTCTGTTCCCCCTCTCTCTGTCCCCCTCTCTCTCCTACCCGCCTCTCTCTGACCCCCTCGCTCCCACCCGCCTCTCTCTCTGTCCCCCTCTCTCTCTGTCCCCGTCTCTCTCTGCCCCCTCTCTCTGTCCCGCTCTTTCTGTTTCCCCTCTCTCAGACCCCCTCTCTCTGTCCCCTATCTCTCTCCCGCACTCTCTGCCCCCTCACTGTTGCCCTCTCTCTGCCCCTTCTCACTGCCCCCGCTCTGTACCCACCTCTCTCTGTTCCCCTCTCTCTCTCTGTCCCCCACTCTCTCCATCCCCCCACTCTCTGTCCCCCTCTCTCTACCCCACTCTGTACACCTCTCTCTGTCCCCTTCTCTCTGACCTCCTCTGTCTCCCCCACTCTCTGTGCCCCACTTTCTGTCGCCCTCTCTCTGACCCCCTCGCTCTCTGCCCCCCTCATTCTGTCCCACTCTGTCTGCACCATCACTCTCTTCCCCACTCTCTCTGGCCCCCTCAATCTTTGCCCCCTTCTCTCTCTGTCCCCCTCGCTCTCTGATCCTCTCTCTCTCTCTGACGCCCTCTCTCTCTGACCCCCGTCTCCGTCCCCCTTTCTCTGTCCCCCTCTCTCTGTCCCCCCTCTCCCGTCACCCTGTCTCTCTCTCTCTCCCCCTCTCTCTGTCATCCTCTCTCTATGTCCACCTTTCTCTCTGCCCCCTTCTCTCTCCGTACCCCTCTCTCCCTGACCCCCTCTCTCTCGGTCACCCTCTCTCTCCCCCTCTCTCTGTCACCCCTCTCTCCGTCCCCTTCTCTCTGCCCCCCTCTCTCTGACCCCATCTATCTCCCCCACTGTCTGTCCCCCTCTCTCTGTCACCCTTTCTCTGACCCCCACTCTCTCCCAAACTCCTGTCTCTGTGCCCCCTCTCTCTTCCCCCCTCTTTGTGCCCCCCTCTCTTCCCCCCCCCTCTCTGTGCCCACCTCTCTGTCCCCCCCTCTCTGTACCCCCTGTGTCTGTCCCCCTCTCTCTGGCCCCCCTCTCTGTTCCCCCTCTCTGACTCCCTCTATCTCCCCCACTCTTTGTCCCCTCTCTCTCTGTCACCCCTCTCTCTTTCCCCCCACTTTCTGTCCCCCTCACTCTGTCCCTATCTCTCTGTCACCCTCTCTCTAACCCTTCTCACTCTGCCTCTCACACTCTTCCACACTTACTCTGCACCCGTCTCTCTGTCCCCCTCTCTCTCTGTCCCCTCTCTCACTGTCCCGCTCTCTGTGTTCCCCCTTTCTCTGTCCCCCTCTCTCTCTCGCCCTCTCTCTGCCCACTCTCTGTCGCCCTCTCTATGCCACCTCCCTGTCCCCCTCTCTCTGTCCCACCCGTCCCCCCTCTCTCTGACGCCCTTTTTCTGCCCCCTCTCTCTTCCTCGCTCTCAGGCCCCCTCTCTCTCTGTCCCTCCTATCTCTGACCCCATCTCTCTCTGTGCCCCTGTCTCCATGTCCCCCTCTCTGTGCCCCCCCTCTCTGACCCCCCTCTCTCTGTCCCCTCCTCTCTCTGTCCCACCCCTCTCTCTGTTCCCCCTCTCTCTGTCCCCTTCTCTCTCTGTCCCACTCTCTCTCTGTCCCCCACTCTCTGTCACCATTCTCTGTCCCCACTCCCTCTGACCACCTCTCTCTGTCGTCCTCGCTCTGTCCACCTCTCTCAACCCCCTCTCTGTCCCCACTCGATCTCTTCCCTTCTCTCTTTCCCCCCTCTCTCTGTCACCTCTCTCTCTCTCCCGCTCTCTCACCCATCTCTCAGTTCACCGATTCTCTGTCCCGCTCTCTCTGTCACCCTCTCTCTGCCCCCTCTCTGTCACCGTCTCTCAGTCACCCTCTCTCTCTCTGCCCCCCTCTATCTGTTCCCCCTCTCTCTGTCACCCCTCTATGTTCTGCCTATATCTACCCCCCGTCTCTCTGACCCCCCTCCTCTCTATGTTCCCCTCTCCCTCTGTCCACCTCTCTCTCTGTCCCCCTCTCTCTATAGCACTCTCTCTGCCCCCCCTCTCTCTCTCTCTGTCCCCTCTCTCTCTGTTCCACTCTCTCTCTGTTCCTTCTCACTCTGTCCTAACCCTTCTCATTCTGCCTCTCTCACTCTGCCACTCTTACTCTGCCCCCTCTCTCTCTGTCCCTCTCTCTCTCTGTCCCCTCTCTCTCTGTCCTCCTCTCTGTGTTCCCCCTTTCTCTGTGCCCCTCTCTCTCTCGCTCTCTCTCTGCCCACTCTCTGTCGCCCTCTCTCTGCCCCCTCGCTCTCTGCTTCTCTCACTCTGTCCCACTCTGTCTGCCCCATCACTCTCTTCCCCTCTCTCTCTGTCCCCCTCACTCTCTGCCCCCTTCTCTCTCTGTCCCCTCTCTCTGTGCCCCCTCTCTCTCTGTCCTCCTCTCTCTCTGTTCCCCTCTCTCTGACACCTCTTTCTACCCCCCTCTCTCTGTCCCTCTCTCTCTCTGTCCCCCTCACTCTGCCCCATCTTTCTCTGTCCCTCTCACTCTGCCCCCCTCTCTCTCTGTTCCCCCTCTCTCTCTCTGTCCCCCTCTCTCTCTGTCCCCCTCTCTCTGACCCCCCTCTCTCTGTCCTCCCATCGCTCTGTCCCCCCCTCTCTCTGTCCCCCTCTCTCTCTGATCTCCTCTCTCTCTGACACCTCTCTCTCTGCCCCCCTGTCTCTGTCCCCCTTTTTCTGTCCCCCACTCTGTCTGTCCCCCTCTTTCTCGTCAACCTCTCTCTCTCCCCCCTCTCTCTGTCGTCCTCTCTCTCTGTCCACCTCTCTCTCTGTCGTCTTCTCTCTCTGTACCCCTCTCTTCCTGACCCCCTCTCTCTCTGTCCCCCTCTCTCCCTGACCCCCTCTCTCAGTCCCCCTCTCACTTTCCCCCTCTCTCTGTCACCCCTCTCTCTGTCCCCTTCTCTCTGTCCCCCCCTCTCTCTGACCCCATCTATCTTTCCCACTGTCTGGCCCCGTCTCTCTGTCACCCTTTCTCTGACCCCCACTCTCTCCCAAACTCCTGTCTCTGTGCCCCCTGTCTGTTCCCCTCCTCTCTGTCCCCCCCTCTCTGTCCCCCCTCTCTGTACACCCTGTCTCTGTCCCCCTCTCTCTGGCCCCCTACTCTGTTCCCCCTCTCTGACTCTCTCTATCTCCCCCACTCTTTGTCCCCGCTCTCTCTGTCACCCCTCTCTCTTTCCCCCCGCTCTCTGTCCCCTCACTCTGTCCCCATCTCTCTGTCACCCTCTCTCTAACCCCCTCTCACTCTGCCTCTTCACTCTGCCCCTCTTACTCTGCCACTCTCTCTCTGTCCCCCTCTGTCTCTGTCCCCTCTCTCTCTGTCCCCCCTCTCTGTGTTCCCCCTTTCTCTGTCCCCCTCTCTCTCGCCCTCTCTGTGCCCACTCTCTGTCACCCTCTCTATGACACCTCCCTGTCACCGTCTCTCTGCCCCCCTCCCTCTGTCCACCTCTCTCTGTCCCACCCGTCCCCCCTCTCTCTGGCGCCCTTTTTCTGGCCCCTCTCTATCCCCCGCTCTCAGCCCCCCTCTCTCTGTCCCTCCTATGTCTGACCCCATCTCCCTCTGTCCCCTGTCTTTCTGACCTCCCTCTCTCTGTACCCCTATCTCTCAGTCCACTTCTCTCTCTGTCCTACACTCTCTCTATCCCCCACTCTCTGTCCCCATTCTCTGTCCCCACTCCCTCTGACCACCTCTCTCTGTGGCTCTCTCTCTGTCCACCTCTCTCTACCCCCTCTCTGTGCCCACTTGATCTCTTCCCTTCTCTCTGTCCCCCCTCTCTCTGTCACCTCTCTCTGCCCCCTCTCTGTCCCCCTCTCTCTGTCACCTCTCTCTGCCCCCTCTCTGTCGCCCTCTCTCTGTCCCCGTCTCTCTGTCCCCCTCCCTCAGTCCATCTCTCTCTGTCCCCAACTCTCGCTGCCCCCCTCTCTCTGTCGCTCTCTCTCTGCCCCCTCTCTGTCATCGTCTCTCAGTCACCCTCTCTCTCTCTGTCCCCCCCTCAATCTGTTCCCCCTCTCTCTGTCCCCCCTCTCTGTTCTGCCTCTATCTGTCCATCCTCTCTGCCCCCCTCTCTCTGACCCCACTCCTCTCTCTTTCCCCCTCTCCCTCTGTCCCCTCTCCCTCTGTTCCCCTCTCTCTCTGTTCCCCACTCTCTGACCCCCTCTTTCTCCCCCGCGCTCACTCCCCTCTCTCTCTCCAATCTCTCTCTCTCTCTGTCCCCCTTCTCTCTCTGTGCCCCCCCTCTCTCTGGCCCCTCCACTCTCTGTCCCCCACCTCCCTGTCCCCCCTCTCTCTGTCCCCTCTCTCTCTGTCCCCCTCTCTCTGACACCCTCTCTCTGACACCCTCTCTCTGACACCCTCTCTTTCCCCCACTCTGTCCCACTCTCTCTGTCCCCTCTATCTCCCCCTCCCTCTGTCCCCTCTCTCTGTCCCCCTTTCTCTGTCCCCCCTCTCTCTTATCACCTCTCTCAGTCCCCCGCTCTCTGTCCCTCTCTCTCTGTAGTCCTCTCTCTCACCCTCTCTCTCCCCCACTCTGGAGCCCTCTCTCTGTCCCACTCTCTCTCTTTCCATCTCTACCCCACTCTCTGTCCCCCTCTCTCTGTCGCCCTCTCTCTGAACCCCAACTCTCTGACCCCCTCTGTTTGTCGCCCTCTCTCTGTCCCCCGCTCTCTGTCCGCCTCTCTCTGTCCGTTCTCTCTCTGTCGCCCTGTCTCTGACACCCACTCTCTGTACTCCTCTCTCTGTCAACCTCTTTTTAAATCCTCTCTCTGTTGCCCTCTCTCTCACAAACGTCTCTCTCTACCCCACCTCTTTGTCCCCCTCTCTCTTTTCCCCCCTCTCTGTCCCGGTCTCTCACTGCCCCCTCTCTCTGTCCCGCTCTCTCTGTTTCCCCTCTCACATTCCCGCACCTCTCTCCCCTATCTCTATCCCCCAGTCTCTGCCCCCCTCTCTGTTGCACTCTCTCTGCCCTTCTCTCTGCCCACCTCTCTGTACCCACCTCTCTCTGTTCCCCTCTCTCTCTCTGTCCCCCTCTCTCTCCATCCCCCACTCTCTGTCCCCCTCTCTCTCCCCCACACTGTACCGCTCTCTCGTTTCTTCTCTCTCTGACCCCCTCTGTCTCCCCCACTCTCTGTGCCCCATTCTCTGTCGCCCTCTCTCTGTCCAGCTCGCTCTCTGCCCCCCTCTCTCTCTGCCCCCTCACTTAGTTCCACTCTGTCTGAAGCATCACTCTCTTCCCCTCTCTCTTTCCCCCTCACTCGCTGCCCCCGTCTCTCTCTGTCCCCTCTCTCTGTCGCCCTCTCTCTGTGCCCCCTCTCTCTCTGTCCTCCTCTCTCTCTGTTCCCCTCTCACTGACACCTCTTTCTGCCCCCCTCTCACTTTGTCCCTCTCTCTCTCTGTGTCCCCCTCACTCTGACCCATCTTTCTCTGCCCCTCTCACTCTGTCCCCCCCCTCTCTGTTCCCTCTCTCTGTCTGTCCACCTCTCTCTCTGTACCCTTCTCTCTCTGTACCCCTCTATCCCTGACCCCCTCACTCTCTGTCCCCCTCTCTCTATCCCCCCTCTCTCTGACCCCATCTATCTCCCCCACTGTCTGTCCCCCTCTCTCTATCGCCCGCTCTCTCCGACCCCCACTCTCTGTCCCCCTCTGTCTGTCGCCCTCTCTCTGTCCCCGGCTCTCTGTCCCCCTCTCTCTATCCCCCCTCTCTGTCGCCCTGTCTCTGACCCCCACTCTCTGTACCCCTTTGTCTGTAACCTCTTTTTAACTCCTCTCTCTGTCCCCCCTCTCTCCCAAACGCCTCTCTCTACCCCACCTCTTTGTCCCCCTCTCTCTGTTCCCCCTCTCTCTCGCACCCACCTCTCTCTAACCCCTTGTCTCCCACCCGCCTCTCTCTCTGTCCCCCTCTCTCTCTGCCCCCTCTCTCTGTACCGCTGTCTCTGTTTCCCCGCTCTCAGTCCCCCTGTCTCTGTCCCCTCTCTCTCTCCCTCACTCTCTGCCCCCCTCTCTGTTGCCCTCTCTCTGCCCCCTCTCTGTACCCACCTCTCTCTGTTCCCCTCTCTCTCTTTTTCCCCCACTCTCTCCATCCCCCCACTCTCTGTCCCCCTCACTCTCCCCCACTCTGTACCCCTCTCTCTGTCCCCCTCTCTCTGACCCCTTCGCTCTCTATCCCCCTCACTCTGTCCCACTCTGTCTGACCCATCACACTCTTCCCCTCTCTCTCTGTCCCCCTCACTCACTGCCCCCTTCTCTCTCTGTCCCGTGTCTCTGTCGCCCTCTCTCTGTGCCTCCCTCTCTCTCTGTCCTCCTCTCTCTCTGTTCCCCTGTCTCTGACACCTCTTTCTGCCCCCTCTCTCACTGTCCCTCTCTCTCTGTGTCTCCCTCTGTCTCTGTTCCCCCTCTCTCTGTCCCCCCATCTCTTCCTCCCCCCCTCTCTCTCCCCCTCTCTCTCTGATCCCCTCTCTCTGACCCCCTCTCTCGCTGACCCTGTGTCTCTGTCCCCCTTTCTCTGTCCCCCTCTGTCTGTCCCCTTCTCTCTTTGTCCCCTTCTCTCTCTGTACCCCTCTCTCCCTGACTCCCTCTCTCTCGGTCCCCCTGTCTCTCTCTCTCTCTCTCTGTCCCTCTCTCTCTGGCCCCCTCTCCCTGTCGCCCTCTCCCTGTCCCCTCTCTCTCTCTCTCCCCCCTCATTCTGTCCCCCTTTCTGTTTCCCATCTCTCTGCCCGCTCTCTCTGCCACACTCTATGCCAGCCTCTCTCTCCCCCCCACCCTCTGTCCTCTCTCTGTGTCCCTCCCCACTATCTGTCCCCCTCTCTGTCTGTCCCCTTCTCTCTGTCACACTCTATCTCTCTGTCCCCCACTCTCTGTCCCCATTCACTGTCCCCACTCCCTCTGACCACCTCTCTTTGTCGTCCTCTCTCTGTCCCCTCTCTCTGTCCCCTCTCTCTGTCCCCCTTTCTCTGTCCCCCCTCTCTCTGTCCCCCCCACTCTCTGTACCTCTCTCTGTCCCCCTCTCTTTGTCCCCCTCTCTCTGTAGCCCTCTCTCTCCCCTCTCTGTCCCCCATTCTGTACTTCTCTCTCTGTCCCCCACACTCTGTCCCCCTCCCTCTGACCCCCTCTATTTCCGCCTCTCTCTGTCCCCCTCTCGCTGTCCCCCTCTCTCTGTCTCCCCTCTCTCTATCCACCCCCGTCCCTGTCTCTCTGTTCCTGTCTCTCTGTCCCCCCTCTCTCTGTCGCCACCCTCTCTCTGTTCCCCCCGCTCTCCCCTGCTCTCTGTCCCCACTCTTTCACCGTCTCTCTGCCCCCTCCCTCTGTCCTCTCTCTCTGTCACCCCTCTCTCTGCCCCCCTCTCTCTGTTCCCCATCTCTGTCCCCCCTCTCTCTGTCCCCCCTCTCTCTGCCCCCTCTCTGTCACCATCACTCTGTCCCCCCACCCTCTGTCCCACTCTCTTTGTTCCCCCTCTCTCTGTCCCTTTCTCTCTCTGCCCCCTCTCTCTGTCCCTTCTCTCTCTGTCCCCCTCTCTCTCTGTCCCCTCTCTCTGTCCCCACTCTCTGTCCCCTCTCTCTGTCCCCCCTCTCTCTGTCCCCATTCTCTCTGTCCCCTTCTCTCTGTCCCCCTCTCTCTATGACCTTTCTCTCTCTGTCCCCTCTCTCTGTCCCCCTCTCTCTCTGTTCCCCTCTCTCTGTCCCCCTCTCTCTCTGTCCCCTCTCTCTGCCTCCTCTCTGTCACCATCTCTTTGTGCCCGCTCCCTCTGTCCCACTCTCTCTTTCACCCTCTCTCTCTGTTCCCACCTCTCTGTGATCCTCCTCTCTGTCCCTCTCTCTCTGTCATCCTCTTGATGCCGCCTCTCTGTCCCCCTGTCTCTGTCCCCTCTCCCCCTGTCCCCCTCTCAATGTTACCCCTCTGTCTGTTCCCCTCTCTCTGTTCCCCCTCTCTCTGTCCCCCTCTCTCTGTCCCCCCTCCCTCTGTCCCCCACTCTCTCTGTCCCCCTCTCTCTGTTACCCCTCTGTCTGTTCCCGCCTCTCTGTTCCCCCTCTCTCTGTCCCCCTCTCTCTGACCCCACCTCCTCTCTCTGTCCCCCTCTCTCTATAGCCCTCTCTCTGTCCCCCCCTCTCTCTGTTCCCCTCTCTCTCTGTTCCCCTCTCTCTGATCGCCTCTTTCTCCCCCACTCTCTCTCTCCTGTCTATCTCTCCCCTGTCTCTCTGCACCCTTTCTCTCTGTCCCCCCTCTCTCTGTCCCCTCCTCTCTCTGTCCCCCCTCTCTCTGTCCCCCCTCTCTCTGTCCCCTCTCTCTCTGTCCCCCCTCTCTCTGTCCCACTCTCTCTCTGTTCCCCCTCTGCCTGACCCCCTCTATCTGACCCGCTCTCTGTCCCACTCTCTCTGTCACCCTCTCTCTGAACTCCTTTCTCTGTCCCTCTCTGTCCTCCTTTCTCTGTCTCCTTCTCTCTGTCCAACCTCTCTCTGTCCCCCTTCTCTCTGTCCCCACCTCTCTGACCACCCGCCTCGCTCCCACCTGCCTCCCTCTATCCACCCTCTTTGTCCCCCCTCTCGCTGTACCCCTCTCTCTGCACCGCTCTTTCTCCCACCCGCCTCTCTCTGACCCCGTCTCTCTCACACCTACCTCTCTTTCTGTTCCCCTCTCTCTGTCCCCCTCTCTCTCTGCCCCCTCACTCTGTTGCCCCTCTCTCTGACCCCCTCTATCGCCCCCTCTCTCTGTCCCCTGCTCTCTGTCGCCCTCTCTGTGTTGCCCTCTCTCTGCCCCCTCTCTCTCTGTCCCCCTCTATCTGACCCACTCTCTGCCCCCCTCTCTCTGCCCCTCTCTCTCTCTCCCACCCAACTCCCTCTATTCCCCTTTTTGTCCCTTTCTCTCTCTGTCCCGCTCTCTCTCCCACCCACCTCTCTCTTACCCCCACTCTCTCCCACACGCCTCTCTCTCTGTCCTCCTCTCTCTCTGTCCCCTCTCTCTCTCCCCCGCTCTCTGCCCCCCTCTCTGTCGCCCTTTCTCTGCCCCCTCCCTCTCTGTCCCCCACTCCCTCTGTCCCCCACTCCCTCTGGCCCTCTCTCTCTCTGTCCCGCACTCTCTCCATCCCCCCACTCTCTGACACCCTCTCTAACCCCACTCTGTCCCCCTCTCTGTGTACCCCTTTACCTCCCCCTCTCTCTTACCCCCGCTCTCTGTCCCCCTCAATCTCACCCTCTCTCTGTCCCCTGCTCTCTGTCGCCCTCTCTGTGTTGCCCTCTCTCTGCCCCCTCTCTCTCCATCCCCCTCTATCTGACCCACTCTCTGCCCTACTCTCTCTGCCCCTCTCTCTCTCTCCCACCCAACTCCCTCTATTCCCCTTTTTGTCCCTTTCTCTCTCTGTCCCGCTCTCTCTCCCACCCACCTCTCTCTTACCCCCACTCTCTCCCACACGCCTCTCTCTCTGTCCTCCTCTCTCTCTACCCCCTCACTCTGTCCCTCTCTCTGTCCCTCTCTCTCTGTCACCCTCTCTCTGTCCCCTCTCTCTCTCCCCCGCTCTCTGCCCCCCTCTCTGTCGCCCTTTCTCTGCCCCCTCCCTCTCTGTCCCCCACTCCCTCTGTCCCCCACTCCCTCTGGCCCTCTCTCTCTCTGTCCCGCACTCTCTCCATCCCCCCACTCTCTGACACCCTCTCTAACCCCACTCTGTCCCCCTCTCTGTGTACCCCTTTACCTCCCCCTCTCTCTTACCCCCGCTCTCTGTCCCCCTCAATCTCACCCTCTCTCTGTCCCCTGCTCTCTGTCGCCCTCTCTGTGTTGCCCTCTCTCTGCCCCCTCTCTCTCCATCCCCCTCTATCTGACCCACTCTCTGCCCTACTCTCTCTGCCCCTCTCTCTCTCTCCCACCCAACTCCCTCTATTCCCCTTTTTGTCCCTTTCTCTCTCTGTCCCGCTCTCTCTCCCACCCACCTCTCTCTTACCCCCACTCTCTCCCACACGCCTCTCTCTCTGTCCTCCTCTCTCTCTACCCCCTCACTCTGTCCCTCTCTCTGTCCCTCTCTCTCTGTCACCCTCTCTCTGTCCCCTCTCTCTCTCCCCCGCTCTCTGCCCCCCTCTCTGTCGCCCTTTCTCTGCCCCCTCCCTCTCTGTCCCCCACTCCCTCTGTCCCCCACTCCCTCTGGCCCTCTCTCTCTCTGTCCCGCACTCTCTCCATCCCCCCACTCTCTGACACCCTCTCTAACCCCACTCTGTCCCCCTCTCTGTGTACCCCTTTACCTCCCCCTCTCTCTTACCCCCACTCTCTGTCCCCCTCAATCTCACCCTCTCTCTGTCCCCTGCTCTCTGTCGCCCTCTCTGTGTTGCCCTCTCTCTGCCCCCTCTCTCTCTGTCCCCCTCTATCTGACCCACTCTCTGCCCCCCTCTCTCTGCCCCTCTCTCTCTCTCCCACCCAACTCCCTCTATTCCCCTTTTTGTCCCTTTCTCTCTCTGTCCCGCTCTCTCTCCCACCCACCTCTCTCTTACCCCCACTCTCTCCCACACGCCTCTCTCTCTGTCCTCCTCTCTCTCTGCCCCCTCACTCTGTCCCTCTCTCTGTCCCTCTCTCTCTGTCACCCTCTCTCTGTCCCCTCACTCTCTCCCCCGCTCTCTGCCCCCCTCTCTGTCGCCCTTTCTCTGCCCCCTCCCTCTCTGTCCCCCACTCCCTCTGTCCCCCACTCCCTCTGGCCCTCTCTCTCTCTGTCCCGCACTCTCTCCATCCCCCCACTCTCTGACACCCTCTCTAACCCCACTCTGTCCCCCTCTCTGTGTACCCCTTTACCTCCCCCTCTCTCTTACCCCCACTCTCTGTCCCCCTCAATCTCACCCTCTCTCTGTTCCACTCTCTCTGCCCCCTCTATCTCCCCCACTCTCTGTGCACTTCTCTCTGTCGCCCTCTCTCTGCCTCCCTCTCCCTCCCACTCTCTCTCTCTTTGCCCCACTCTCTTTCCCCCTCTCTCTCTGCCCCCACACTCTGTCACCCTCTCTCTGCCCCCTCTCTCTGTCCCCACTCTCTCTGTCCACCTCTATCTCTATCCCCACTCTCTCCATCCACCTACTCTCTGAACCCCTCTCTCACCCCACTCTGTACCGCGCTTTCTGTCCCCACTCGCTGTCCTCCTCGCTCTGTCCCTCTCTCTCTCACCCCCTCTATCTCCCCCACTCTCTGTGCCCCTCTATCTGTTGCCCTCTCTCTGCCTCCCTCTCCCTACCACCCGCCTCTCTCTTTCCCCCTCTCTCTTTCCCCTCTCTCTGTTCCCCCCTCACTCTGTCCCACTCTCTTGGCCCCTCTCTCTTTCTGTCCCCCTCTATCTCCCCCACTCTGTGTGCCCCTCTCTGTGTGCCCCTCTCTCTGTGCCCCTCTCTCTGACCCCCTCTACCTTCCACTTTTTCTGTCGCCCTCTCTCTGCCCCCTCTCACTCCGACCCCCTCTCTCTTTGCCCCACTCTCTTTCCCCCTCTCTCTCTGCCCCCACACTCTGTCACCCTCTCTCTGCCCCCCTCTCTCTGTCCCCACTCTCTCTGTCCCCTCTATCTCTATCCCCCACTCTCTCCATCCAACTACTCTGTGAACCCCTCTCTGACCCCACTCTGTACCGCGCTCTCTGTCCTCACTCTCTGTCCTCCTCGCTCTATCCCCCTCTATCTCCCCCTCTCTCTGTCCCCCTCTCACTGTCCCCTTCTATCTCCCCTTCTCACTGTCCACCTCTCTCTGACCCCCTCTATCTCCCCCACTCTCTGTGAACTTCTCTCTGTCGCCCTCTCTCTGCCTCCCTCTCCCTCCCACCCCATCTGTCTTTCCCCCCCACTCTCTCCCCCTTCTCTCTACCCCCCTCTCTCTACCCCCCTCTCTCTGCCCCTCCTCACTCTGTCCCACTCTCTCTGCCCCCATCTGTCTCTGCCCCTCTCTCTCTGTCCCCTCTCTCTCTGTCCCCCACTATTTCCCCCACTCTCTGTGACCCTCTCTCTGTGCCGCTCTCTCTGTCCCCTCTCTCTGTCCCCCTCTCTCTCTGTCCCCCTCTCTCTCTGTCGCCCTCTCTCTCTGCCCCCCTCTCTCTTTGTCGCTCTCTCTCTGAAACCCTCTATCTCCCCCTCTCTCTGGCCCCTCTTTCTCTGTACCCCCTTCTCTCTATCGCCCTCTCTCTCTGTCCCCCTCGCTCTCTGTCCCTCTCTCTCTGACCCCCTATATCTCCCCCACTCTCTGTGCCACTCTATCTGTTGCCCTCACTCTGCCTCCCTCTCCCTACCACCCGCATCTCTCTTTCCCCCTCTCTCTTTCCCCGCTCTCTGTTCCCCCCTCAATCTGTCCCATTCTCTCTGCCCCTCTCTCTCTCTGTCCCCCTCTATCTCCCCCACTCTCTGTGCCCCTCTCTCTGTGCCCCTCTCTCTGACCTCCTCTACCTCCCACTTTTTCTGTCGCCCTCTCTCTGCCCCCTCTCCATCCCACCCGCCTCTCTCTTTCCCCCTCTCACTGTTCGCCCCCGTCCCCCTCTCTCTGTCACCCTCTCTCTGTCCCCCTCTCTCTCTGACCCCCTCACTCTGTCCCACTCTCTCTGCCCCCATCTCTCTCTGCACCTCTCTCTGTCCCCTCTCTCTCTGTCCACCTCTATCTCCCCCACTCTCTGTGCTCCTCTCTCTGTGCCCCACTCTCTGTCCCCCTCTCTCTAACCCCCTCTACCTCCCGCTCTTTCTGTCCCCCTCTCGCTGACCCGCTCTATCTCCCCCAAACTCTGTGCCCCTCCCTCTGTCGCCCTCCCTCTGACGCCCTCTATCTCCCCTTCTCTCTGTCCCCATCTCTCTCTGACCACCTCGATCTCCCCCTCTTTCTGTGACCCTCTCTCTGTTCCCCTCTCTCTCCCGCACTCTGTACCCCTCTCTCTGACCCCCACTCTCTGTCTGCTCGCTCTCTGTCCCCCCTCTCTCTGTCCCCCCCTCTCTGCCCCACTCTCTGCCCCTTCTCTCTGTACCCCCTCTCTCTGTCACCCCTCTCTGTCGCCCCCTTCTCTCTCTCCCCATTTCTCTGTCCCCACTTTCTCTCTCCCCATCTCTCTGTCGCCCTCTCTCTGCCCCCTGTCTGTCACCCTCTCTCTGCCCCCTGTCTGACACCGTCTCTCTGTCCCTCTCTCTCTGTCCCCCCTCCCTCTGTCCCCCTCGCTCTGCCCTCCTCTCTCTGTCGCCCTCTCTCTGCCCCCTCTCTGTCACCGTCTCTCAGTCCCTCTCTCTCACTCGGTTCCCCCTCTATCTGTTGCCCCTCTCTCTCTCTGTCCCCCCCGTCGCCCTCTCTCTCTGAGCCCCCTCTCTCTCTGTCCCCTCTCTCTCTGTCTTCCTCTATCTTCCCCCTCTCTCTGTCCCCTCTCTTTCTCTGACCCCTTTCTCATTATGTCCTCCCCTATTTCTCTCTCTCCCCTCCCCCATCACCTTATCTCTCTCTTCCCTCTCTCCCTCCCTCTGTCTCTCCCTGCTTCTTCGTTCTCTCTCCATCTTCTCTCATTCTCAATCCCCCTACCTTGGTCTCTCTCTCCACACCTCCCCCCATTTCTCTTTGACTGAATCTCTCTCCCTCCTGTTCCGCCCTTCCTCTCTCTCTGACACACTCTGTCTCCCTGGTCCTTCCCTTTCCCTCTGACCCAGAAACTGGAGGTTGGTGGTGAGGCTGCATGTTGCGGGACGGGGGTGAGATGATCCAGAGATATGGGAAGTGGGAGGTGGGGAAAATGGGGTAGAGACTGAATTGCAGGAGTGAGACAGAGACGGCAGGAGATAGAGAGAGAGTGAGGGTGAGGTGGAGAGAGAAGAATGGAGGCAGGTGGAGTAACTCATGTTGGGGGTGTGAGAGAGTGAGGGGGAGAGTGAGGCAGAAAGAATAGTGGAGGCATGTGGAGAAACCGGGGTTGGGGGCTGTCTAAGAGGGGACCAGAGAGAGTGAAAGGGAGAGGTGGTGAGAAAGAGACAGTGTGCAGAAAGAGAGAGAGAGGGAGAGAATTGAGGAGGAAAAGTGTGGGTGAGGAAATGGGGAGGACAGTTTGGAGTGGGGGGGTCAGAGGGAGTTAAACCCAGCTCCTGAGATCAGGGCGCGGTGCCCTCCCCTTCCCTGAGGACCAGGACTTGGGGCTGAGTCTGTCTCTCTCCAGCTCAGCTTCTCCAACACAAAGACACACAACAACATCGGTCACTCTGCTGCTCGGCACGCTTTAATCAACATTTTTATTGGTTACAAATGGAAGTGATGGATACAGTCAGTGGGATGGTGCCTTTTCTCACTGGCCCCTGAGTTGTGAGAAACATTGAAATGTTTCCCTGTAACCCCCCTGTGGGATAAGGATGGACAAACCAGCGCTACGGTCAGTCTGTTACCATAGCGACAGGCTGCTCCATCGCTGAAAAACTGAACTGAAATGAGAAAATCCCGGATGGATTGATTAATGAGGGAATTTGATGGATGGATGGATTTGGGTGAAGGGATATTTCAGCACATTCTTCAGCTGCTGCCTGAACTTAGTCTGGGTCACGGAATAAATCGCGGTGTTTGTGCAGCAACTGAGGAGCTGCAGCATGAAGCCCAATTCCAGCACAAAGAGATGGAGAATCACAGACTGATACCCAAAATGAAACATCCGGGTCCATATAGAATACAACATTAACGTTGGCCATAACAGGATGAAATTATCCGAGATCACAAACAGTAAAATGATGGATTTTTTTCAGTTTCTCGTTTCAGTGTCAGACTGAGCGTCCCCATTGGTGTGAGCGCGGAGTCTCCTGCGGGCTCTGCTGGTCAGTAAAATGTGTCTGACGGTGAGAACATTGAGCAGCAGAATCAGGAGAAATGGGACACACGGGTTTAGAATGTGGTGGAGGAACTCGATTGTGATCCAGACACTGGAGAATAGAACAGTGTCTATTACATCACGAAACCAGGGGCGGTTCTCCAGCCAATACCGAGCCGTGAGCATAAAATACCAGGAAATGTTCTTTAAACAGCTCAGCACAGTCACTGCTCCCAGAACCACAGCCGCCGTTCCCTCACTGCAATATTTACTTTTCAGCTTCTGGCAACAAATGGCCACAAACCGATCAAAGGTGAAAGTGACGGTGAACCAGACAGAGCAGTCAGTGGCTGCATAAACCAGGACGGCGTGGATATTACACGCGGGGACGGACCCCAGGAAATAAAACTGTTCCCGATAAACAATGGGAATGTGTCTCAGGATCAGGTCGAGGATAATGACCAGGAGATCCGCCGCTGCCATGGCCCCCAGGTAATGTCTGACACATGGAGACTATCCACAATCTTTATAAAGCAGGACGTAGATGGTCACTACGTTAAATGTGAGGAAGGAAAACAAACCCATTATCCATCAGCCTGAAGGCAAAGGGACCCGTTTGATCGGGGACCCAGTGAGATTTTCAAATGTGTCCCTGTATTCAGGGATTTATTAAAATAATTGGAGCTGGAAAAACAAATGGGAAGGTCGGAATTACTGACAAAAATGTGATATAAACCACAGGAAACCCTCCCTTCCCAAACACACAGACACATCCATAAGGACAGATTGTTTCGAGAACATTCCCACACACTCACTCACTCGAGAGCAGACACAGGTCACTCCTTCCCAGTTCCTAATACGGAAGGTGGAAACGTTGCTGTCCTGAAGGATTCTCTCCCAGTTTCCTGAACACAAACGGAGTTTGGGAATTCCTGTATTTTGGTCTAAATTGTGGTCGATCCTGTATCGTGTAGAAATGTAAACGCAGGGAAAACGTATTCACCCCTTTAACTGCCTGAGGGACCTTCGGAACAGTGTCTCCTTCTCCCTGGAACGGGATCTCTTCCCTCCGGATCTTATCGTTTGTTCAATTCACTGACGTCCGGCCGTTCACTAACAAAGTCAGGGACAGAATTTTCCGGGGAATGTCAGTTATTGAATGTCAGGGACAGAACGTTCCGGGGAATGTCAGTTATAGAATGTCAGGGACAGAACGTTCCGGCGAATGTCAGTTATAGAATGTTGGGGACAGAACGTCCGGGGAATGTCAGTTATAGAATGTTGGGGACGGAACGTTCCGGGGAATGGCAGTTATTGAATGTTGGGGACAGAACGTTCCGGTGAATGTCAGTTATAGAATGTTGGGGACAGAACGTTCTGGGGAATTGCAGTTATAGAATGTTGGGGACAGAACGTTCCGGGGAATGGCAGTTATAGAATGTTTGGGACAGAACGTTCCGGGGAATGGCAGTTATAGAATGTTGGGGACAGAACGTTCCGGGGAATGTCAGTTATAGAATGTCGGGGACAGAAGGTTCCGTTGAACCCCTTGACCTGTCCATGACCTTTCCCCCTTACCCACCCCACCAATATAATGTCCTGTGCCTGGACACACTGTAACATTAATGGGGTGAGAGATGGAGGGTCCAATCACAGGAATGGGAACTAAAGGCATTGCCTGATCAGCTGAAATGGTGAGATATACCACATTCTCAATCCACCTCACAGAACCAGCCCAGAAAGCAGACACCCAGCGGAGATATCTGTTCACCGTGGAACACGGTGTAGACCAGGCCAGTGTACTGCTCAGTAAAACCCACCAATCTGCCCAGATTCATCCATTACACTGGTCAATACAATCCAGCAATCTGTCCAGAGTGGAACGCTGCGCAGATCAGATCAGGGCATTGATATATAACCACGGAATAGATGTCTGTCCAGGACGGGGAGCTGTGCAGACAACAGCAGTGCATTGATCTATAAACCCGGACTAGTTATCTGTCCAGCACGGGGATCTGTGCAGACCACAGCAGTGCATTGATCTATCAACACGGACTAGATATCTGTACAGGACGGGGAGCTGTGCACACCACAGCAGTGCATTGATCTATAAACCCGGACGAAATATCTGTCCCACAACGGGAGCTGTGCAGACCACAGCAGTGCATTGATCTATAAACACGGACTAAATATCAGTTCAGGACGCGGAGCTGTGGAGACTACAGCAGTGCATTGATCTATAAACCCAGACAAGATATCTGTCCAGCCCCGGGAGGTGTGCAGACCACAGCTGTGCATTGATATATAAACCCAGACTAGATATCTGTCCAGGACAGGGAGCTGTGCAGACCAGAGAAGTGCATTGATCTATAAACCCAGACTATATATCTGTCCAGGACGGGGAGCTGTGCACACCACAACAGTGCATTGATCGATAAACCCGGACTAGATATCTGTCCAGGATGGGGGGCTGTGCAGACAACAGCAGTGCATTGATCTATAACCCCGGAATGGATATCTGTCCAGGACGGGGAGCTGTGCAGACCACAGCAGTGCATTGATCTGTAAACCCGGACTAGATACCTGTCCAGCACCGAGAGATGTGCAGACCACAGCAGTGCATTGACCGATAAACGCGGACTAGATATCTGTCCAGCACGGGGAGCTGTGCACACCACAGCAGTGCATTGATCTATAAACCCGGACTTGATATCTGTCCAGGACAGGGAGCTGTGCAGACCACAGCAGTGCATTTATCTATAACCCCGGACTAGATATCTGACCAGCACGGGGAGCTGTGCAGACCACAGCAGTGCATTGATCTATAAGCCCGGACTAGACATCTGTCCAGGACAGGGAGCTGTGCAGACCACAGCAGTGCATTAATCTATAAATCCAGACTAGATATCTGTCCAGCACGGGAAGCTGTGCTGACCACAACAGTGCATTGATCGATAAACCCGGACTAGATATCTGTCCAGGACAGGGAGGTGTGCAGACCACAGCAGTGCATTGATATATAAACCCAGACTAGATATCTGTCCAGGCCAGGGAGCTGTGCAGACCACAGCAGTGCATTGATCTATAAACCCGGACTAGATATGTGTCCAGGACGGGGAGCTGTGCACACCACAGCAGTGCATTGATCTATAAACCCAGCCTAGATATCTGTCCAGGACAGGGAGCAGTGCCGACCACAGCAGTGCATTGATCTATAAACCCGGACTAGACATCTGTCCAGGACAGGGAGCAGTGCCGACCACAGCAGTGCATTCATCTATAGACCCAGACTAGATATCTGTCCAGGACAGGGAGCTGTGCACACCACAACTGGGCACAAATGTGTGAACCGGAAACAAATATCCATCCAGCGTGGGGAGCTGCACAGACTCCATCATTGTATTATATATAAACCTCAACCAGATAGTCTGACCAGCATTGTCAGACCTGTGCATTGTCAATGCGACCTGTGCATTGATCACCCGTGAATTAATTTGCCGACCTGGAGCAGTTACCCTGCAAGTGAGTTGGACTGTGTACACCACCCCAGTGCATTGATCTGTGACCCAGGAGCAGTTACCCTTCCAGCATGTAGGACTGTGTATCCCACCCCAGTGCATTGATCTGTAAACCAGGAGCAGTTACCCTCCCAGCATGTAGGACTGTGTACACTGCCCCAGTGCAATGCTCAGTAACACTGTGTTAGATCCCTGCCCAGTGTGGGGAAACTTGCAGCCCGTTCTGGAACTGACTGGATGTACAGCTTCACCCATTTACAGCTCCATATCCCCATTGTTGCCCTGACAAGGGGGTGGTGTGGGTGTGGACATCACTGACAGAGAGAGATGGCGGGGGAATCCGTTTAAATATCACCACATGGGGAGGGGTTTGGGAAATAGACCGAGAGGGGGAGACTGAGAGACAGTGTCATGGAAGGATGTGTTCCCAGGTTGCAGAATACTGAAATGTAGACACTTCGATAACATCTTGTCACATGCGCGTGTCTTCCCAGGAAAGATGGGACAAAAGGGATATTGGTGTGAGGTCAGATGATGGAGAGTTTTGGATGAGCATTTGTTCTACAGCTTTGTAAATGGAGTACACACCATCACCCAGTTTACCCCGAGCATGGTAGATAAGGGACAATTACACCACGGTTTGTCAACAGGGGCACGGAGGTCCTGCTGGATGGGCTAGTACAGATGGGGACCATTCTCTTCCCAGAGGGGGCGACACCACCAGACCCACCGAGTATGGTCTGAGCTCCCCACCCAGCTCAGTGCAGTATCTGGGGTCTGAAGAAATGTCCAGCAAAACAGGACAAGCATCAATAAACTTCCCTGCTCTGTCAGGATAAGGGTCACTGTATTCTCTCTGCTCCCTCAAACTCACTGTATATCTGTTATAGCACCAACCCCCGAACAAGGCTCATGGTCCAACACTCTCACTGTCGCATGCTGCACCTTCTCTCTCTCTCTCTCCCCCTCCCTCCACTGCACCCCCACACTAATAACACTGCATGGATACAACACTGTGGACTGACTCCCTCCGGACACCTCACCATGGCCCCCTCCCCATCTACACGAACACCAACAGCAGGACCACCCACTCCCACCCTCACTCACTCCCTTCCTTTGTCCTATTTCAGGAGAAACAGCCTGGAATAGGACAGGGAGGGCTAAGCCATGTGGTGGAGTGCCCGATATCCGTTCCCTCACCCCCTCCCACCGCCATGTGGGGAGGTCCTTGGTACGAGCCGGAGAGGACCAGGATGTCTCGTGTGGAGATTCTGAAACACCCACGTCCCACCGACCGAATAAGGAGCAATGTTCAGTGAAGGGCAATTCTCACTTTAAACCCACTGGCAGCTCCGTTTCCCCCCGGCACAACTTGGAAGCCGTGGCCTTGAGGCCATCTCCCTTTTGTGTCGAGCTGGTACAAATGAAATCCCCACGGTCTCGGTCAGCAGGACATCGTCACAACACCACCTCCCAGGAAGGGAGCACGGAGGCTCCCTCCTACACCTCCCCCTATAAACAGCTCAGATACTGAAACTAATCTGTGAGATTTACTGCTCTCCTCACCTGCCCTGATATCTTCAACAATCTATGATCATATACACCCTGCTCCCTCTGCTCCTGCAACCCCTTTATAACGGTACAGTCTGTTTTAAACTGTCTTTCATTGTCTTTCCGACCAAAGTACATCACCTCACACTGCTATGCACTGATGCCCATCTGCAATAAACCTGAACACTACACCAATGTGTGATTGGACTGTTAGAGTTACACACTCTCCTCCATAGACTTCAGAGTTCTTCCAGGTTTGGTGCCATCTACAAACATTGAGATTGTTATAGTGTCACAGTCCCCATGAAATAACTGAAATCCTGCCCCACATACACGAGTGTGAGCAAGTAAAATACTGCTATATTACCAATACTGCTATGTTTAATTTAAATTACCTATGAGCTTCACACCGTGCCCTAACCATCCCCGTGTGTGTATCGGTGTGTCTCTGTGTGGGGCAGGTCTGCCAGTCTCTGTGGTGCTTAAAGTGATGCAATGCCACCCTCTGCTGGCCTCCACACGCTACTGCAAAGGCATTGGCAGAGGGTGAAAACCAACAGTGATTCATTCAGAGATTGGGAGGGAGAGGGCAGCTGCTCACAGCACAATCCAAACTGATGTCTTATCCATGTACTGATCTAAATGTCCTTTAAACGTTGTAACTGTTCCTGCTTTCACCACTTCCTCTGGAAGTTCATTCCACACACAAGCCAGACTCTGTCTAAAATAATTACTTCTCATGACTTTTCTAAATCTTTTTCCTTGCACCTTAAAATATCCCTCAGTTTTGAATCCTCAACTCTGGGGAAAAGACATCAGCCCTTCAGCTTATCTGT
>NC_092762.1:26122100-26124600 GCF_047496795.1 Chiloscyllium punctatum
AGGGCGGGAAGAGAGGGTGGACAGAAAGAGGGGAACGGAAAGAGTGGAACGAAAGAGGAGGGGTCAACAGAGTCTGGGGACAGAGAGGGGTGGACAGAGGAGGGGACAGTGAGAGAGGGGGACAGAGAGAGTGGGGGTCAGAGAGAGAGTGGGACAGAGAGGCGGAGACTCTGAGGGTGGGGGAGAGAAAGAGGGGGACAGAGAGGGGGATAGAGAGGGGGCACTGAGAGAGGGGACAGAGAGAAGGGGTCATGGGAGCAGAGAGACTGACAGAGAATGAGGGACAGAGAGAGGGGGACAGAGAGAGTGGGGACAGAGAGAGGGGGGAACAGAGAGAGTGGCACAGAGAGAGGGAGACTGGGGGGGCAGGTGGGACAGAAAGAGGGGGACAGAGAGGGGGGGATAGAGAGGGGGGACTGAGAGAGGGGGACAGAGAGAGAGGGGTCATGGGGAGCAGAGAGAGTGAGCAGAGAATGAGGAACAGAGAGAGGGGGTCAGAGAGAGGGCAGGACAGAAAGAGGGTGACGGGGGCAGAGAGAAGGGGACAGAGGGGGGAGAGACAGAGGGGGCACAGAGATTGGGGTAGAGAGAGTGCGGGAACACAGAGAAGGGAACGAGAGAGGGGAACAGAGAGAAAAGGACAGAAGAGAGACGCAGAGAGAGGGACAGAGAGAAGGGTGACAGAGAGAGAGGGGGGACAGAGACAGGCGGATAGAGAGAGGGGGCAAAGAGAGTGGGACACGAGAGGAGGAAAGAGAGAGGGGGCGGGGGAAGAGAGAGAGGGGGACGGGGGGGACAGAGAGAGGTGGGACAAAGAGAGAGGGGGACAGAGAGAGGGGGACAGAGAGAGGGGGACTGGGTGGGCAGTGGACCGAAAGAGGGGACAGAGAGGGGGATAGAGAGGGGGGACCGAGGGAGGTGGACAGAGAGAGTGGGACAGTTAGAGGGGACAGAGAGAGCGGAAAAGAGAGAGGGGGACAGGGAGAGAGCAGGACAGAGGGGGGGGGTCAGAAAGAGGGGAACAGAAAGAGGAGGGACGGTGAACAGAGGGTGGGTACAGAGAGGGTGGACAGAGAGAGGGTGGACAGAGTGAGGGGTACCGAGAGAGGGGGACAGAGAGAGTGGGGACAAAGAAGGGAGTCATGGGGAGCCGAGAGAGTGGGCAGCGAATGAGGGACAGCGATGGGGGACAAAGAGGGGGGGGCAGAGAGAGGGGTAGGGCGGGTCAGAGAGAGGTGGACTGAGAGAGGGACGGCAGAGAGGTGGGACAGAGCGGGGGGCAGAGGGGAGGGACAGAGAGGGGGGAACAGAAAAGGGGAACAGAAAGAGGAGGGACGGCGGGACAGAGGTGGGGGAACAGAGATGGGGGACAGAGAGGGGTGGACAGAGAGAGTGGGGACAGAGAGAGGGGGACAGAGAGACGGGGGACAGAGAGATGGGGGTCATAGGGAGCAGAGAGAGTGAGCAGAGAGTGAGGGACAGCGAGGGGGGGACAGAAAGAGGGGGACAGACAGAGTGGTGGACTGTGAGGGGGTCAGAGAGAGGGTGTACAGAAAGAGGAGGGCGGCAACAGAAGCTGGGGAAAGAGAGGGGGGACAGAGAGAGAGGGGGACAGAGAGAGATGGGGAACAGAGGGAGGGGAGAAAGAGGGGGGACAGAGAGAGGGGGACTGGGGGTCGGGGGGACAGAAAGAGGGGACAGAGGGGGGAATCGAGGGGGGACAGAAAGAGGGGACAGAGAGAGGGGGACAGAGGGATGGGGGGCAGAGAAATGGGGACAGAGAGATGGGGGACAGAAAGTGCGGTGACAGAGAGAGGGGGTCAGAAGAGGAGACAGAAGAGGGGACTGGAGAGGGGAGGGGGGACAGAGAGGGAGACAGAGAGAGGGGCAGAGAGAGGGGCAGAGAGAGGGGCAGAGAGAGAGGGACAGAGGGAGAAGGGACAGAGAGAGAAGGGACAGAGAGATGGGACAGAGAGAGAAGGGCAGAGAGAGGAGGAGAGAGAGGGCAGGAATAGGAGAGAGGGACAGAATAGGGGGGGGACAGAAAGCGGTGGAGAGAGAGCGGGGACAGAGAGAGCGGGACAGAGAGAGGGGGGCAGAGAGAGAAGGCACAGAGTGAGGGGCACAGAGAGAGAAGGGACATAGAGAGAAAGGGACAGAGAGAGGAGGGACAGAGAGAGCAGGACTAGAGAGAGCGACAACGAGAGGGGCAACAGAAAGAGGGGCGACAGAAAGAGGGGAGACAGAGAGGGGGAAACAGAGGAGCGGGGGACAGAGAGAGGAGGACAGAGAGAGGGGACAGAGATGTGGGACAGAGAGAGGGGCAGAGAGAGGGGCAGAGAGAGGGGGACAGAGAGAGGGAGACAGAGAGAGGAGGGCAGAGAGAGAAGGGACAGAGAGAAGGGGACAGAGAGAGAAGGAACAGAGAGAGGAGGAGAAAGAGCAGGAATAGAAAGAGGGACAAATAGAGGGGCGACAGAAAGAGGGGCGATAGAGAGGG